>NC_139812.1:20151136-20368636 GCF_963457635.1 Microchirus variegatus | reverse complement strand
TGTGTGTAGGAGGGCACTTATTCATAGCCGAGAGCTACATACTGGGCTGTGCAGGATCTGCGTGACTCTCTTCTTCTGCTCCATCATGTTGAAGTCCTGCCGCAGGTCCGGCGACATCATCTTGCAGCGAAGGTACTCGGGGTCGTTCTCATCTACGCGGTCGAAGTAGCGCTCCTTGGGGTCGTTGCCGGACAGGGGAAGGGTCAACGCCCTGGCCGCTTGCCTCACCTCCACGAGACTCATGTCCCTGGCAGCACAGCACCCCTCACTCGTCTTCAGGAATCTGACGGGTATAGAGTATAAAGGAAGAGACTGCGGTTAACCTTGTGTGTTCAGGCTGTCAAGGCAACAGGGGGCTGTTATAACAGAGAAGATGCTGGATGGATGGATGAATACAGTGTGGTGACTCATGTAATTACAGGGGGCACAAAAGAGAGGGGGGGACATTGTTACATGATTGACGCTACTGTGTCGAGAATAAAGAGGATGATTTAGTCACAGCTGCTTTGAACACGGCAAGAGTTTTAATTTCCTTCTCACAGAAGTACAGTGCAATAACAAAAAGATGACTCAAAACATATTTTTCGCCCCCCCCCCCCTCCCAAACATTAGTTTCTCCAACTAAAAACAAAAACTTTCCTCGTCACATGCCTTTCTTCTCTTCACAAGACTGTTAAATTCAGTCTCTTTCTCAAGATGTGTTCCCCCCCTTATTGTGTTCCCCTCAAACTCTGGCCCAAGCTGTTGCTTCATCCACATTACTCTTATTTTCATTTAAAGACACATCAATTCAACTTGATATGCACGCTGTCCCACTGTGCTTTCAAGCTCTTGAGAACTGGGACGTTTGAAGAAAAAACAACAAAAAAAGAGAGTTGGCTTTGTTTTTGTTTGAAAAGTCAGCCGCAGTGTTTTAGTCTGGACCAGGGGAAATCCTCGAGGCACAATTCAACTACAAGCTGTAAACAAAAAAAACTGAGTTAAAACTTAATTTCGGTTCTGATTCCACCTCGTCGTTGGTCGGATTACCGAATGTTTGCTCTTCATTCTCGCCACTGTTATTTCCAGGGTTCCCACACATCGGATTCAAGGACTTTCTAGGACAAAGTCCCTCAAATTCAAGGACAGTATGTAACGACACGGCTTCAGACGGGAGGGCAACTTGTAAGAGCCGCTTTGCACCATATGGCGTCCACTTTTATTGATTTGCAGCGCGCTCAGCATCTGGACAAGCGATTGTCCTTGGGATCTTGGTCAAAGTCGGTCTTTGTGATTTGCTTTGGTGAACCAGAGCTCTTGGAATTTTCATTTCCCGGGCATCACGTCATTTGCTCAGCAGGGAGAGACAGCGGACAGTGTCCACAACACCTAGTCTACGTACATCAAGCAATGCGGGGCATGAAACAGTAGTTTCAGTAGAAGCATAAAACAAGGGAGACATTTACCTAAATATCAACTTCTTTCTTGCACAATATTCAACACAAAAACGTATTTCCAACAAGAAGCACCCTCTCTGCAGGTAACTGCAGGGGAGAAAATCAGCCTCCTGTTTACACTGGCACGTGCAGCCAAGCGTACCTGAATGGTCACATGACGCATGTTTTCAGCTGTGTTCTGTCTGGTGGATGCAGATTACTTCTGACTGATACATGGCTGAAAGGCTCATTGAGACACAGACGGGTGTTTCTTATGAAAACAGACATTTTCAAATGAAAACATTATAGGATGGCTGTAGCGAGCAATGGCATCAGTTATGAGATCGAAACTTTAGCTTGGTGTTTTCTGCCCATCCAAACAGTGTTTTCAAACTTCTCAGTTTTCTGGGCTTGAATAATACAGCATATAATAGTGGACAGTGTTTGTAATCTAATGGTAAGACTGCAGATTATATCAAATGGCGAACGCCTCTGGTCACCCCTTACTTTCCCACACATGCCAGGCAACCACATTGGCCTTATCAAAGCAGAGATGTTGTTTTCTTTCTTTCTTTCCCAACTTATTTGTTTCACAGTAAATCAGGCGTAAACAGAATACTGTTCATTTTTTACCAGTCACAAGACACGGTGCAATGTCGTTTGAGTGCACAAAACAAACGCGTAGAGTGGCGTTATCGACTGGTATTGCTAACAACAGCTTATTGCACATTGAAGTTCATTATTTACATTCATACTGCATTTTTAGAAAGTTTTACTTCATTTTTGGTTATTTATATTTTACTTTTGTTGTGCACATTGCATTTGTTTTGTTACATATATGTTACCTGTTCATTACTTAGCCTTATTTTTTCACTGAGAACATGTTTACTACTGCAATTGGAGACAAAATATGATCCATTTTGTTTTGTTTATCAGGCTCTTGTGCAAATTCTAGCACATCTTGTATATTTGTAGTCAAGGAGTTGCTTCAGAGGAGCGATGGCAACTATGTGCAGGGAATCGTTGTTAGCATGGTGTTATCCTCTGGCTTATAACCCCAAAACAAAATGGGGAGAATGGAAATTTCACTTCTCTCATTTGGATTTTTCTGAAATGTACTCATGCATAGTAACAGCTACACTACTTCCATCACTGGTTATATATTCTCTGAGTTCCCTAGACACCAAGAACATGTATATGAACCTCAATGTTGTGGTGAAATTCTTCATTTGTTTTGGGTATGTGTTTTAGCTAGTAACCTCCACTGGTTCCCTTTTACTGTGGTGGGGCCCCTAAAAAATCCCGTGAAACACCTCTGTTCGTGTGGGATAAAGTTGGTCTGTGGATAAGATAAGTGGGAAACAACTGCAACACGTTCCCCTCCTTCTCCCACAAAGCTAACAACAGCACACAAAAGGTAGAGGTTGGCGTAAAGTGGCCCGTTTGAAAAGGTTGTTAGCGCCTTTGGTGTCGCGTGTTACCTGGATGTGGGGGTAGTGGTGGTGGTGTGGTGGTGTAGTGGTGTGGTGGGGGGTTCAGGAATCATTAAAATCAACCAGGCCTGGAAATAAAACCCGCTTCAACACACATACAACTAAAAAACAACCCGGTAAAAAGCAGCGTTTTAGGCAGAACATTCCAGAAAACAACTTTTAAAAACAACAAACACGCGTTGCTGGAAGTACCGCGAGAGTGGGGTGAATTCACCGGAGTTACCAAAGCATTAAAACAAAGCGAACACACACACACTAGTTTCCACAGAAAGACTCGCGGGCAAAAGAATTTTACCTGAAATAAAGTGCTCCACTGCCTCCAGACGACGTGAAGTCGAGTGTCCGTGGATAAACGTGGACCTCGGGTTTTTATTTCCGATTCAGGTCCATTTTTAAAAGATGTTAGAGAGGGAAAAAGCTGCGAGGAGCAACTTTGCTTCTGCTGCTGCTACAGTAAATGCTCCAGAAGCCGCTGCTCCGTGTGTGTGTGTGTGTGTGAGTGTGTAGTAGTTGGAGAGTGGATGGAGGAGGATGTGGGTGTGTTTGTGTGGGAAAAAAGGAAAAGAGTGACCATGTGACTTCATCCACCCACTACACCACTACACCACGGCCCCGCGGGACAAGAAGAAGCGGGTACTTACGGAAGAGTAGTAGGTGCCACATGTGTAAACAAAACAAAAAAAAAAGAAATAAAACAGCATGAATTGTGAGATTACAGTTATAATTGTGAGGGGAAAAAAAAGTCAGAATTCTGAGATTGAAGTCTGAAAAATCGGAATCATGAGGAAAAAGTTCGAATTCTGAGATTAAAGTCGGAATTATGAGGAAAAAGTTTCGAATTCTGAGATTAAAGTCGGAATTATGAGGAAAATTTCAGAATTATGAGGAAAAAGTTCGAATTCTGAGATTAAAGTCGGAATTATGAGGAAAAAGTTTCGAATTCTGAGATTAAAGTCGGAATTATGAGGAAAATTTCAGAATTATGAGGAAAAAGTTCGAATTCTGAGATTAAAGTCGGAATTATGAGGAAAAAGTTTCGAATTCTGAGATTAAAGTCGGAATTATGAGGAAAATTTAAGAATGATGAGGAAAATTTCAGAATTCTGAGATTAAAGTAGGAATTCCGCGAAGAAAGTCAGAATTCTGAGAAAGGGTTAGAATTCTGAGCTTAAAGTCAGAAAATCAGAATTATGAGATTAAATTCAGACTGACGGATTTATAAGAAAAAGTCAGAATCCTGAGATTAAATTCAGAAAGTCGGAATTCTGAGAATAAAGTATGAATTCTGCGAAGAAAGTCAGAATTCTGAGAAATAAGTATGAATTCTGCGAAGAAAGTCAGAATTCTGATATTAAAGTCAGAAAGTCGTAATTCTGAGATTAAAGTTAGAATTCTGAAATTCAAGTCAGAAAGACAGAATTCTGAGATTCAAGTCAGAAAGTCAGAATTCTGATATTAAAGTCAGAATTCTGAGATTAAAGTAGGAATTATGTGAAGAAAGTCAGAATTCTGAGAAAAGGTTAGAATTCTGAGTTTAAAGTCAGAAAATCAGAATTATGAGATTAAATTCAGACTGATGGATTTATGAGAAAAAGTCAGAATCCTGAGATTAAAGTCAGAAAGTCGGAATTCTGAGATTTAAGTATGAATTCTGCAAAGAAAGTCAGAATTTTGAGATTCAAGTCAGAAAGTCAGAATCCTGAGATTCAAGTCAGAAATTCAAAATTCTGAGATCCAAGTCAGAAAGTCAGAATTTGGAAATTAAAGTCAGAATTATGAGATTAACATCAGAAAGTCGAAATTCTGAGGAAAAAAATGTGTCAGAAAGATTTTATGAACAAAAATGTGATGTAACTGTTAAAAACAAAGACACTTTTGTTGATTTTTTTTGTTGAGTCGTGTACGTACATTAACCAAAAACATTCCCAACACACTTAATTTTTTTTAAATAATTTTGTTAAATAGAGCAAAGAAGTCAGAGGATATCCAAAACAAACAAAAACACTCAAACCCATGAACCAATCACAATGAATCGATTCATTGAATAACCGTTCGCAGCCTTTTCAACAACATCGACAGCACAAGGCAAAAAGCCTCTTTTCAGTGTAGACACAAAACCAAATTTGAATCAAATCACTAGGAAAAAAAAAATAATAGATGAGTCACAGGATGAGTCTTGTAATGTCTGTCTCTGTACGTGGGATTTATTACCTCCCACGGCTTTGTTTAACTGGGGCTCATGTGTTCTCACTGCAGCTCTGTTAGCCATATTTATATGTATATTAAAGTGAAACACGCCACTATATTTTTCAAGTTTTGGTCCACGAATAATGGCTATTGTAAGTATGATTTAAACTAGTGTAATATGCATCAAACCTAACTGTATCACACATACTTCAATTGCCCGCTCGCTCGTCATTAATGCTAAAACGACCGTCGCCGGGGCCTAAATGTGCTGCCTCTGCTTTTCTCTCCTCGCCATACATCCATGTAATGATAATATAGTGCTCATAATAACGCCGGCTAATGGAGCCTCACGTCGGGTTTGCGCCGACAAAAACACTTGAGCACAGCTTTTCTCTCTCTCGAGTGAGTTAAATTACTGCTAAAAAGGAAAAATAAGAGCAAGATTAAAGGGATGGTGAAGCCGTGCAGATTTATTCTGTTAAATAGACCTCCTCCTCCTCCTCCTCCTCCACCGCTCTCTCTCGGCTCTTTTCTGTCTCGCTGGTCAGTCTCTCCAGAGAGTTCTGTAGCATTATTCAAATGAAGTCCATGTTTTTTGGTGGAATGCAAACCGAACTCTGGAAACACTAATTTTCTCACGCAGCCTCCCGCGCGAGTGATCGCCCGCCTTTAATCACACCCAATCAGACATGCTCACACTGATATCTGGATTTTGAGGGAGTAAAGAGAGACATGGGGTGGGGAGAGGATAGGAGAGGAGAGGAGTGGGGGGGAGACTGGAGATCACTGCACTGACATAACAATTCCAGGAAACAGAGCGGAGTCTGGGAGGCAGAGCAGATATGTGGACATATGGGGTTGATGTAATGAAAAGCAGAACTTTCTCACTCCGGAGCAGCGTGACCCCCTCAAACTCTGAAACCCAGCCTCCCCCGTTTCTTTGGCAGAGTTCCCACGGAAACAGGCTTAAATGTCTACGTGCGCACGTGCACGTGCACGTGCACGCGCGCACTCACACACACATACAGCAGTGGCTGCATTCTTGCTGACAATTTGAACTTTTCAGCGAGGGCAGTCTACCTCGGAGGCTTTGGTCAAATGTCAGATGTTATTAGCCGATGCCTCGTTCATAAATGTTACAGATGTCCGCGGATAAAAAGCCAACCCCTTTTTTTTTTTGCCTTTTTAACTCCATAGGAAATAATGTAATTGATAATTGCAGGCAAAAAAAAAAAAGGAAACGTGGCACCGTTCAAGCCTGAGAAAATGCATTATTTCAAATCCAGGAGACAAACTGATACTGAAGCAGTAACCGGGAAGGTTTTTTTATAATAGATTCTTCACATTTTATAGTCAGATCCATCATCTCTGTCCTTTTGAAATTCTTCTCTGTGCGACACTGGTGATTCAGCAAGTGCTAATTTGTGGGAAAAACCAAAAGAATGAGTCACCAAACTCACTTTTTTTTGTTGGAGGAAAACAGCGAACTGCAGTATATGAGTAAACAAAGAGATGGTTCCATTATAGATCAATGGTGGTAATCCCTGCCCCAAACTCGAGGACGATTGGCCAGATTTCGGTCCCAATCTGACCCTTCCGACAATCGTGGTGCCCTTCTGATTTTAGGATGATTTGAGCAGATTATCTGATCAAATCATCCTGCACACTCTTAGGAATAAGGGTTCCAAAAGAGTCCTTCTACAAGGGCTGAGGTTCTTGGAATCCTGTCGGTGTTGATGAGGTCGCTCTGAGTTGGAAATCTGAGCTCACAACCTCTTCAATTTTGAGTTCCCACAACAAATGGACACACGTCTTCTTGCCCATACACTCTTAGAAATAAGGGTTCCAAAAGAGTCCTTCTACAAGGGCTGAGGTTCTACCTGGAAAACATTTGCTTCCGAAAAACCCTTTCTTCTGGAAAGGGTTCTTGGTAACACTAATGGTTCCAGTAAGAACCATTTTGATCCAGAGAACCCTTTAAAACCCCTTTCCTGAATAAAGGGTTTTAAAACTCCAAAAGGGTTCCAGGTGGAACCTTTATAAAACGGGTTCTCCTATGAGGACAAGCCGAAGAACCTTATATGGTTCTACTTAGCACTTTTATTTCAAAGAGTGTATTGTGAGGGATTGACCGACACCATCAGAGTCTCCTCGTTTTCAATCTAACAACGATTGGGGGCGTGAGCAGAATCTGCAATTAACCAATGAGAGTTGACCAGGAAACTGAAGTTGCGCACATTTGTTACTGATTTCGTCTTCTTCGCCATGACATCATTTACAGTTTTTTCATCGCAAAACACAACAGCTATTAACAGTAACATCTCCATGGCTGTATATATTCTGAAGTCACATTAAATCCCTGCAATCGTTTGACTAAACACCACAAAAAGTGTGTGGTCCTGCGTCTCGACTGGATCGTCTCGTCTGCGCTTTCTCGGGATTAAATCATTGAAAAAAAGTTTGTTGTCTGTGGTCTACCACCTTTTTAAAGTCAAGTCAGATTTGTGTGGGCCAGGCTTAAGAGAAACATGGGCTTGACGAAGGATCTGGCTGAGGTTTTGGTGGAGATTAAGAGGTCTGGACCTGCAGCAGGCGGAACATGTTCTAATTAAAAAAAAGGAAAAAAAAAAGTGGGAAATTCTCTTCCAAGTTCTTGTCCTGTTTATTAAATGTCGGTAAAGCTGCTGATTTATCTGCTTTATCTGAAAAAGCTTTGGTTGGAAGATTAGCGGCAAAAACTGTACAGGGAGTATTTGTATGGGAGAGAAAGGACAAGAGGCCAGAGAATATATATTCAGTGTTATTCTGTGGGCTGTTAAAATGACAAAATGGCTGTAAGTAATGAGCGTGAATGCATTCACTGGAAACTGGATTATCAGTGTTTCATATTAACGGTAGATTCACTCATTGTCTACACAGCTTTATCCTCCAATTTCATTCTAATGGTTTCTTTGCTGTATGCGTCAAAATATTCACATTTAAGCAGCTGAACAACTAAATAACTTCAATTATTCATAAAAACACTCAAAATAGGTTCATATAATTTAGTATTCTATTAGTAATTGATTAAAGGTGCCATATGTAAGTGTATGTGGCCAAAAACAGTTACTACATTCAAATTCAAAACATCAATGTCTTTTAGATTTCGTTTTCTGTCGTAACTGGCAACCCGTGGTTGCTCGGCAGCTGAGACTCTACTGACTGCAATGACTGGTAGACGGCGGTAGGTGGCGCCACATGCCAAAACATGATTTCAAAACATAAACATGATTTGCAGTCTGCAAAATATCTTTTTTAATGCAAATATTTTGTCTGTACTGTTGTTGTTGGTGAGTTCAGTTTGTTATATGAACATTATTCCTGAGTCTCTGTGACATTAGGAGGATTTTATGGCCAGTTGCTTTAGATTTATAACATAATGCACCTTTAATCGTTGCAGCTGTTCAATAAACTGGGATAGCTGAAGGACATCTTCAAAATAATATTGATTTAAATGATTTCTTCTTTAAAAAGGACACATTTTATTCACATTTTTCTCACTTCATGTCGTCTTCTGGTTCAAAGGAAGCACTTTTAATAACAATTAAAGTAATAAATCAAGTACTTTTTGAAATCTTTCTTTAGTGGAAAACAAATTCGGGATGACCTCGATCCAGTCATTTATTTTTGCATGCAAAGCTGCAGACCTCTGAATGCTAAATTCACAAAAAATAGAAAAATACATCTAAAAAATAAATTCTGCTCAAGTGTATCATGTTTAATCAATCTACCAAGAAATATGTTCATTTTCATATTTACAGCCATAATCTTCATGACATGACGGTGACTTCATTAGGGTTAATTTCTCAAATTTGGCTCAAAGCACACATATTTTCCTCAAACTGTCACTTCACATCTATAATTCTATAATAAGTGTTAATAAAGACTTTATAAACTGCCTCTAAAAACACACGGCAGGCAACGATCTCAGGGAGCCTCGTGTAATGTTTGACCACAATTATATACACATTAGCTTTCATAGCTCACATAATTCTCGGACAGGTAATTCCAGGGCAAACTCTCTGTTTTGGTTCAGTGGATGTTATTATATTTAATGTGTCAGATGGATTCTTGGCTTTCGGGGATGTAAAAATCTGTGCAGTGAAGAGAAAGTTTATCCTTTCTTTTTTTTTTTTTGCCTGAATCTCCCGTCTGCTATTCAAGCTGTCAGGAGGAGGAGGAGGAGGAGGAGGAGGAGGATGGTGGTCTAAATCGAGCCTCCGTGAACCAGGAAACACTCAAATATTGCAAAATAATACTGAGCATATAATCTGTACAACACCAGATTCTGCAGACATCGTCGTGTTCTTAACAGTCAGGAAAGGGAATCAAAAATCGAGCGCTCACGAGTCACATTTCTGTGATTACCAAATTTGTAATGAGGGAGAAAACTGTAACTTTGCACAGGTCTGTATTAGCACGGTTGCCGTGGCAACCGCTGTCTCCTGCCTGAGGCAAAGTTTGGAGGAGGAGGAGGAGAGGGAGTGGGTGCCAGATAACGATAAGATCCACTATTACAGAGAACTATGTATGATACAAGAAAGAAAAGAATAGAACTTTAGCAGCTCATGGGAATTTAATTAACTTCTCATCTTATTAGCAAATGTATCACTGATTATTCTGCCTCCTTGACTAATTCCTCTTTCTTGTGAAATCTAAAATATCCTCATCAATGTTTAATACCCCCACCACAACATCAAATTTGGATTAAAACATGAATAATTGAAATATCACATGTAGTTACAACTATTCACTCTTTTGTTATGACGAGGTGGAGATGAGTGTGTTCACTGTCTGTTTTCCAGTGGATCATTATGTTGAGAACTCATCCTTACAAGTTTAGATCAGAGCACAGAGTTAGTCCTTATACACACTCTCTCTAACATAACTTTTCCTTATTCATTCTTTAAAAGTTTGTCTTTGTTTGCACGGAAACTCCCAACAATTGCTCTAAAACCATATATGCCAGGCCTGTATGTGGCGCTGTCAAACTGCCAGAAGAAATACACCAACTACACTAAAGTGCTAAGTAGAACCATATAAGGTTCTTTGGCTTGTCCTCTTTTTGGTTCCAGGTAGAACCTTGGAGGATTCCACCAAGAACCCTTTTAAAACGCTTTATTCAGGAAAGGGGTTTTAAAGGGTTCTCTGGAGCAAAATGGTTCTTACTGGAACCGTTTGTGTTACCAAGAACCTCTGAAAAACCTTTTCAGGAGCAAATGGTTCCAGGTAGAACCTCAGCCCTTGTAGAAGAGCCCTTTTGGAACCCTTATTTCTAAGAGTCCCATTTGTTGCGGGAACTCAGAATTGAAGAGGTTGTGAGCTCGGATTTCCAACTCAGAGCGACCTCATCAACCCAGACAGGATTCCAAGATAGCACTTTTGTCGTATTTCCCGTTTCGCAGTTTGCGTCACGGTTTTTTCCGACTGGAACGCAGTGATGTTGGTGCCAAAGAGTTCCAATTTCCCATGTAAATGGAATGCAGCATTTGGACCAGTCAGTGTGTGAAGTGGGGGGAAAAAAAGCTAATTCAGCCAGTTCTCTGCTTATCTGTATGAGGCGTGTATGTCTGTCAGTTTTAATAAATCATTACACACTAAATTATGAGGGTTTTCCAGTAAATAAAAGATACCAGAAGATGTTAGTGGTCTATTTGTTTAAATACTTAGTAATAGTACCTGGTACCTTTTTTAGTACCTGCTCTGGCGAGGTCCGATTATAAAATGTGACATCAACAGACCGCCGGGCCACTGATTGGTCAGAGAGCGTCATCACTGGAAGAGTCACGAGTGCGATGGCCGACACAAGAATCAACGCCAACAATGCAGAACTGTAGATCAGTTAAAAAGACTTCAAAATCCCTGAAAACACGTGTTAATCTCACACGTTTAGCAAAGGAAATGTCTAAAATCCTCAATATTTAACAGAGGAGTCTGGTGTATTTAGCGACAGCTAAAAAGCTGGGATATCAGGAATGCCGAATCACAATCCATTCAGTGGTATTTTCAACGATTTAAAGCTCAAGCACATGCACGGTCCGTTTTTATTTGATATCCTGTTCTTGTGTTGTTCCCCCAGGACACAAATGTGGCAAGAGGCTTACGTTACCCCTCGACTACTGCGCTCATCAAAGGATTGTCGTCTGGCGGTGCCAACACAACCCGCACAAGACCAATCCAGACTCATACCGAGACCCAACTGTTCCAAGAGCATCTTCTGTCCTAGCACTTACCTTAACCCCCCCTCCCCAAGATCTCCTTCTGTCAGTCCACTTTTTCCTATCTAGTGGATTTCTTTCCAAGGCTTCTTCCTCTTTTATCCAAAGTCCATCCATCCATCCATCTTCTACTGCTTCATCCTCCACAGGAGGTTCACGAGGGCCAATCTCAGCTGACACAGAGTGATAGGCGGGGTACACCCTGGACAGTTCGCCAGTCCATCGCAGGGAAACATATAGAGACAAACAACCATCCACTGTCACATTCACACCCTACGGTCAATTTACATAATCCCCATATTGCATGTTTTTGGACTGTGGGAGGAAGCCGGAGAACCCGGAGAAAACCCCATGCACATCTGCAGAAAGGCCCTTGTTCCGACCCGGGGCTCGAATCCGGGTATGCAAAGGCCAAAGTGCTAACCACTACACCACTACACAATGTCAAAAACCTCCTAAAAGATATTAGTAGACACTAGTACAATCTTACTAGGTTGCACCCTGTGGAAATGATTATTCTGTTTAGACACAAGCTAAACAGCGTACCTGGATCTTGCGAACAGTGTTGGTACTGGCACCGCCTCAAGCCCCGAATTGAACCCGAAACTGTTTACATTTTTACAGCTGGAGAGGCGTCTTTTACGGCTTTGCCGCAGTACAGTGTAGTGTGGAAAGAGCGCAGGGACTCTGTTGAATTAAGCTGTCAAGTATCTTTGCTGTGGTTGTCTTTGGCCTCCGCGTTGGAGATGCGGTGGTTAGCGCGCGGTTCCTTTCGAGCGCGAGCTGTGGTGTCATTAACGGTTTCCTTGTTATCGCTTTTAAAGTGCGATTTTTTTTTACGGTGATTTATCACGCTGCACATTTCCTCTCGCAACCACCCACCCACACACACACACACACACACACACACACACACACACACACGTTTATGCTAAAAACCATGACATTTACTACGACTACTTGGGAAATATCCAAATTCCACGCCGTTAAAATAAAACGGTTTATTATTTTATGAAACGAATTCAGAGAGGAGTCGACGACGGCGTCGTAAAACCCAATCTAACTTACGATACGTATAATAAAGGCCGCGTAAAAGGTAAGAAGTGGAACCGGAGCGGTCTACCGCGCGGGCGAGAGGCTTTGGGGGGTCGTGACCTGCCTTTTTGCTTTTTACGGCTATCCATAACTCACATCACCAGGCACACACACACACACACACATTATGAAATCCTGTGCTGCTCCGGCTCCACAACTTAAGTCAACAAATGCTTGTTCAGAGTAAATGCTTTAAAAGGGGGGCGGGGGGGGGGGCATTAATTGAAAGCAGCTGTTTGAAGCAGAGCAGCTGCAGACCGACCAGTTAAGCAACGCAGATCTCCCGCTGATGTCGAAAAAATGCTCCGAAAAAAGCCAGACGGAGGCAAAAATCGAGAGAAAAAAAACATCGATTTCACAACAGCAAATCACCAAAGTTGCACCACGTCACAATCAAAACCTCAACAGAAAGACAACTTACTTATCCTGCAGGAGAATTCTTCACGTTTTGGCGTCAAACTCCCACGGTTTTTTTTTTCCACCAGTTGCCAGAAGAGAGCTATTTACATTATCACTTTGAAGAGACTCATCTGGTTTTTTCCCCAGAAGACTGAATGAAGAAGAGGAGGAGGTGTGTGTGTGTGTGTGTGTGGGGGGGGATAACTGCTGCTCTGCCTCTGATCTCTTGAACTCCCCCCCGGTTCCTCTGTGACAGTGGCTGCCTATTCTCACAGGAGAGAACTTGTCAGGGAGAGACTTTCTGAGGAGGAGACCAACCAGGCTTTCAGATGAAACTGGAGTGGACTAAAGGAGGGGGGAAAAAAAAAGAAAGGCAGACACGTACTGTAGATTCCACCCACAACATGCAGTGTGTGCCGCATTCACATGCGGCTCCTCACAATTTGTGAAGGAAAACAATGTTTTCTCTCTCGGCGGCGATTGCTCTCACAAACTAGTATACTGACCGCAGAAGTGTAAGGGAAAACTGCAGTGAGAACATTTCTTTTCCCCTCTGTGTTTCATGGGCTAAAATTTGCACACAGAGTCGAACGCTCGCCTGCTGTCACCTCCTCCCACACACGCTCTCACAGAGTGAATGAGTAGGATGTGCTGCTCTCCTCGTCGCCGCACCACCTGAATGTGAACGCTGCACGGCTGTTGCTGCGGAGAAGGTGTAGGAATGAGAGGAAATGACAGGGTTTTAAGGTGCATTATGTATTAAATGTAAAGCAACCGGCCATAGAAATCCTCCTAATGTGTCACAGAGACTCAGGAATAATGTTCATATAACAAACTGAACTCACCAACAACAACAAGTACAGCCAAAATATGTGCATTAATGGTGCCACATGCAAGAATGTGGCCAAAAACGGTTACTACAGTAAAATTCAAAATACAGAGGTCTTTTAGGTTTCCTTTTCTGAAGTAACTGGCAACCCGTGGTTGCTCGGCAGCTGAGACTCTACTGACTGCAATGGTTGGTAGACGGCGGTAGGTGGCGCCACATGCCAACACATGATTTGTGTCTAACAATCATTGCAGTGAGTAGGGTCTCAGCTGCCGAGCAACCACGGGTTGCCAGTTACGTCAGAAAACGAAACCTAAAAGACCTCAGTATTTTGAATTTGAATGTAGTAACCGTTTTTTTTGGCCACATTCTTACATATGGCACCTTTAACAAGTTGAGCTTAAAGATTTTTGAATAAATACCTAATTGCTGTGTGATATTTGTGCAGATCTGCGACGAAAAACAAGGACGACGTCATCAGTCTGTGGAATAAGATCTGTGAAGATCGAGACAATAATTCATCTAAAAATGACTTTGTAGAGAGATATGGCACTGGAAGTCGTTTACTAGGTGAGGTCAATCGTGATTCCCGCCCCTAATAATAGACACAGTCAAGACAAAAACAATCAGACTATGCAGACACTGTTTGGCCATTTTATTAGGTACACTGGTGCAACTCCTCGTTCAAGCACATATCTAATGAGCCAATCACGTGTTAGCAACTCACTGCATGAGGGAGAAATGTGATTTAAGTGACTTTGAATGGAGCATGATGGGTATTTGAGAAAATGCTGATCTACTGTATGCATTTTAGTCCACATAACTGTGAAAATAAGTTGATAATTTTCAAAGTATTCTACACTTGCTGGTGTTTTTTAATGCATGTTTGCTGTCCATTTTCCCCTTTGTGGGACTAATAATGATCTAATCTCATTTTATGTAGAAAATATTCCGATTAAATACTGTTTATATTGCACACATGATTCTGTTTTCTTTAGTTCTACAAATGATTACCCTTATGGTTTTTTAATATCTGTGCCGGTAATTCCCATATTGTGGAACTAATAAAGGACTATCTTATCTTGCTCTCATGCACAGCCGCCTCTCGGGTTTAGAATGGGTCAGAAAGAAAAAAAAAAGAAAAGAAGAAAAAAGTGCAGTGAGCAGCAGTTTCTCTGTCTCCTCGATGCCAGAAAGGTCAGAGGAGGAAAAACCTGAGTGATTCCAAATCCGAGAAAGGCAGCAGTTATTCAAAATACCACTCGGTGCAGCTCAAGTTCAGGTAAGACCATCTCTGAACACACAACACCACCACTCTCTAACACACTATACTACACGTCCTGCGCAGCTAATAAAGTGGCAGATGAGTGTATATCCTTCATATGTGGCTTTATGATGTGTCGTTTGTCCTTTTAAAACCTTTTTTTTTTTTTTTTTTAAGCCAGCACAGTCTGAAAAACCTCTCTCCGACTCGCACTTTTGTCGAAGTGGCTAAAATATTTATGCTCTCACTAAACAGCGATGTTATCGATTCCAAGGAAAACATCGATGTTTTCGGAGGGAAACGCGACAGGAAACTTTACTCTGATGATTTTATTTTAGTTGGCAGCGGCCTCGCGAGTTATAATTAGACGCCCCCTCCCTCCCTCCCCCCCCGTTCACCCCACCCTACTACGCTTTTGTTGTTGTTGTCTTTGTGTGGCCTGATAAAACATTAATTTCCTGAGCTTTGTGTAATCGCCGAGCCACACCCACAGGACGGCTCCAGCCAGAGAGCACACCCAGGCAGGTCACGGGGTCATGGTTCGATGGAGGCGAGTTATTAAAATAAACTTCAAAAAGGAGCTGTGAGTGTGTGTGCATGTGTGGACTTGTATTTCTGACCTCTTTAGGACCTTTTCTGGCATTTTGTCAAGACCAAAACCTGGTCCGTATGAGGCAGAACCTCATTTCTGAGGTACTGGTTAAAGTCAGGGTTAAGATATGAGTTGTTTGGTAATAGTTAAGTTGGTTAAGGTTAGTGCTGTGGGTTAGGGCTACACTCTTAGAAATAAGGGTTCCAAAAGGGTCCTTCTGCAAGGGCTGAGGTTCTACCTGGAAGCAAATGGTTCCAGGTAGAACCTCAGCCCTTGTAGAAGGGCACTTTTGGAACCCTTATTTCTAAGCGTGTACAGGATAATTTGATCAGATAATCTACTCAAATCATCCTAAAATCAGAAGGGGACCACGATTGTCGGAAGTGCCAGATTGGGACCGAAATCTGGCCAATCATCCTCAAGTGTTGGGCAGGCATTACCAGCATTAATCCATACTTTTTAAAGGGTTCTCTGAATCAAAATGGTTCTTACTGGAACCATTAGTGTTACCAAGAACCCTCGAAAAACCCTTTCTTCGGGAAAGGGTTCGTGGTAACACCAATGGTTCCAGTAAGAACCATTTTGATCCAGGGAACCCTTTAAAACCCCTTTCCTGAATAATGGGTTTTAAAAGGGTTCTTGGTGGAACCCTCCAAAAGGGTTCTAGGTGGAACCTTGTTTAAAAAGATTCTATCTGGAGCCAAAAAGGGTTCTCCGATGAGGACAAGCCGAAGAACCTCATATGGTTCTACTTAGCACTTTTATTTCTAAGAGTGTAGGTCTGTCTAAATTAATCTAAATCAATGCATCATCCAAACAAGAGTGGCATGTACAAACATGTGCAAGTTACCAAGGTTATAATAGTTGTGGAATTTCATTAGTTAAAGTTTTTATTTCATTTTCTGTTTTTAATAATAAGTTAGTTTTAATTCGTTTTTGGAGAGGGTTTGCTTGATAAAACCCCCCAAAAAACCAACAAAAGATGCCATTTTAACCCTTAGTGCTCGCACAGGTGCACACTTGGTAAACTGCAGTGTTAATAATACACAACTCCTTATGTTATTAAAAAAATTAATCCATTTCATATGAACCCAAAAGGCTTAGTATGTATGAAATATCATCACAAAGACGAAAAATAAGCGCATTTTTAGTTCGTTTTGTAAACGCACATTTCAGTTTGAGTTAGTTATTTTGATCTCTAACGGAAAAAAAAATAAAATTCAATTTCAGTTTGAGTTATTTGGTATGTTCTTGTTTTTGTTACCTGTTTCGGGGCATTTCGTGGCATAAACACTCGGACCAGTATTGTCCTCATGGAGACCAAAACCTGGTCCTAAATGAGGCAGAACCTCATTTCTGAGGAACTGGGTCAAGTTTAGGGCCGAGATTTAAGATTAAAATGAGCCATAACGCTTTGTTTAGGTGGTGAAAATGAACTGAAATCGATGTAGTGGTTATCCTGAGAATAACAGCTGCACCAACCTGTGTGTGTGTGTGTGTGTGTGTGTGTGTGTGTGTTGGGAGGTAATCGCCATGACTTTTGAGAGGATATTGCATTTTTATGTACACACACACACACACACACACTGGGGACATTTTCTGAAACCATGTCTTGTCTGCTGAAATTTGTCAACCAATATTGCTACGCTACACTGCCATCTAGTGAGGACTCATCAAACATAATGAGAGCACAGACGTCACCTTCCCTTCCTTCCTGCCATGAACACACTTGTTTTCTCTCCCCTCCCTCCCTACCTCCCTCATTCCCTCCCTCCCTCCTCTGTCTTTCTCTCTCTTTATCATTTCATTACTGGACAGGCTGAAGCATCTATCTGGAA
Source organism: Microchirus variegatus (assembly GCF_963457635.1). Lineage (NCBI taxonomy): Eukaryota > Metazoa > Chordata > Actinopteri > Pleuronectiformes > Soleidae > Microchirus > Microchirus variegatus. The sequence continues at coordinate 20,351,267 of NC_139812.1, read as the reverse complement.
AATCAGGAAAACAAGAGAATCTCGGGGCGGTGGTGGAGGAAGAGGATGAGGAGGAAGAGGAGGAGGAGGCGGATGAGGCGGGGAACGCCACTGTGCAGCTGCTCGCTCGGGGCTGTGAGGCTTCGTGCTTCAGAACCTAAGCTACCTTGTTTTGCTGAGGCGCGTCAGCCCGTCTGAGACTGTGTGACGCTGACAGACAGACAGGCCGCCGGGGGGAGAGAGACGTGACAAAACATTCTCCAACAAAAAAGTTTAGACCTGACTGCGTGAGCGTTAGATTGTTTTAAATGTATGCGCTCATTCAGGGTTGTTGTTTTTTTCGAACCTTTTGTATTGGAGCCAACTTTTCAAGCTATTTGAACCCGATTCACCGTATATTCACTGTGACGAGAGCAAATTTGGCCATAATATAACTCAATTTCTGGCGCTTTGATGGACTGGCGACCTGTCCGGGGTGTGACCCTGCCTGTCGCCCTATGTCAGCCGGGATTGGCTCCAGCGACCCCTGCGACCCTCAGGTACAAGATGAATGAATATAACATTTCTGACTATTTTCACTGACATTTCTGTGACCTGCTGCATTGTTTTGACTAAATAAAGTGGCCGTTTCCAAGAGAGAATGTACAACCTTTATTTAATTTATTATTTTTTATTTATCTTTTACAGGCAGCCCATGGCCAAGTGGAAAGGGAACTTGGCTCGGTGCTGGTTTGAGTCCCCACCAGGTCAAAAAAGAGCTGGGTTGCCCCTGAGCAAGGTACCTAACTCTGATAGACTGATAATTTATTTAAAGGTCCAATGTGTCAAATTTACTTACAATTATTTCAATTTAAAGGTGCATTATGTAATAAATCAACTGGCCGTAAAATCCTCCTAATATGTCACAGAGACTCAGGAATAATGTTCATATAACAAACTGAACTCACCAACAACAACAGCACAGTCAAAATATCCGCAGTAAAACAAATCTTTTGTGGACCGCAAATCATGTTTATGGCATGTGGCGCCACCTACCGCCGTCTACCAATCACTGCAGTCAGTAGAGTCTCAGCTGCCGAGCAACCACGGGTTGCCAGTTACACCTGAGCTTCAATGGCGGAGAAAAACGAAACCTAAAAGACCTTGGTATTTTGTATTTGAGTGTAGTAACCGTTTTTGGCCACATTCTTACATATTGCGCCTTTAATTTAATTTAATTTCAGAGTTTTGATGCTAACTGAAGGTTACATAGGCTCAACAACACACTTGGAAGGGAAGGATGAAGTGAGGGAAATGTTCAGCTGCAACACATAAATGTACCTATATAAGGGATTTAAGCACATTATACCGGTCTGTATTAATGTATGTAAGTAGATCTCCATAACTCACATATATGTGCGATAAGACCACTCTCTGAGAGCTTTAATGCATCTTCACTACAGACCTTTGTTTGAGGGGTACAGAGGCTTTTAAGTTTGGTCATGTTTGGCATTTCTGACCCAAAGCTGCAGCTCCCTGAACAACAAACACCAAATCAAAGCATACTCAAAGTGACAAACTTGGTTTTCCTTTATCTCTGACATATTATGCTAATTTTATGACTTAATATCACACATCGAAATAAGTAGCTGGTTGCAAATGGTTCTCAGTCCTACTGAATAATATGAATTGTTACAAAATGACAGTAAAAAAACAAAACCCAAAACAGTCTGAAATGTAAATATTATGTAGAAATCTGCTCACAAAGGTTTGTCATCTTTAAAATGTGGGTCCCTGTATAAACAGTTTGGGAAACACTGTGAAACAGAGTGGAGCAGTCGTTCTCAAACTTTTTTTTTTATACCAAGTACTACCTGAGAAAATATTCAGCTCTTGAGGTAAAACCATTATCACCGACGTTAAAATACAGCGGTGTAAATAGGTCGAGCAACGTCAGCTACAGAGGCAGATTTATTCCCAGTGACATCATTTATTCTCTTCCTCATATACTTCACACACTGGTATAGTGACATTAGATCAAAGGCTCTTTTTATACTCAACGCAAGAGACGGAAAGAGCCTTTTTCTTGCTTTCATTTAATCCGAGCTTTCGATGGCGGACAAAACGGAGAAATAGCCCTGGAAATCGTCGGAGCAGAACTGAGTCAATAGTCAGGAAAACGACCTACAGTTGCTGTGAAACAACTGTAGAACATGCTGCCAGCGCTTGGCTGGCTTATACCTGGAGCCAAGCAAAGGAAGTCGTCAGAAGTTGCGGCCGACATAGGTAAATACTGAAAATGCTAATCCATACCATAATGAGCAATATTTATATAGAGTTTCAGTCTATTTCCGATCAAGCACAGTAAAACACTATTGTCCTTCAGAAGCATTTGCCCGTCACAGCCAGATGTTGTATCGGCATTGTAGCCACCAAACAGGGAGTTAGGTCAGATATCAGGAACGTTTTCACGTAACGTAACCAAACTTTGTACGTAAACTGGGGACTCCAATATGAGGAAGCACAAGATCTGAAAAAGTATTGATGAAATTCTGAAAAAGCTGAAGCATCAACACACCCTATTCCACTAGCTGCTCACATTAGTGAAATGCACCCGAGCAAGCAAAATCTGCAGTTCCCCCGGAAATGCATTCTAGTTATGTCTGAGGACACCTGCAACTTTTGTGCTCAACACTGCCCTCTAGAGGAAGTCTTGTGTAAATGTCCATACCAAAACTGAAAATGCATGTAGGCCACTTCCGTTGTGGCTTTTGCATTTGTGTTGTGACTTTTGCATTTGTGTTGTGGCGTTTGCATGTGTGTTGTGGCTTTTGCATGTGTGTTGTGGCTTTTCTATTTGTGTTGTGGCTTTTGCATTTGTGTTGTGGCTTTTGCATTTGTGTTGTGGATTTTCTATTTGTGTTGTGGCTTTTGCATTTGTGTTGTGGCTTTTCTATTTGTGTTGTGGCTTTTGCATTTGTGTTGTGGCTTTTGCATTTGTGTTGTGGCTTTTCTATTTGTGTTGTGGCTTTTGCATTTGTGTTGTGGCTTTTGCATTTGTGTTGTGGCTTTTGTATTCGTGTTGTGGCTTTTGCATTTGTGTTTAGCTTTTGCATTTGTGTTGTGGCTTTTGCATTTGTGTTGTGGCGTTTGTATTTGTGTTGTGGCTTTTGCATTTGTGTTGTGGCTTTTGCATTTGTGTTGTGGCTTTTGCATTTGTGTTGTGGCTTTTGCATTTGTGTTGTGGCGTTTGTATTTGTGTTGTGGCTTTTGCATTTGTGTTGTGGCTTTTGTATTTGTGTTGTGGCTTTTGTATAGTGTTGTGGCTTTTGCATTTGTGTTTAGCTTTTGCATTTGTGTTGTGGCTTTTGCATTTGTGTTGTGGCTTTTGCATTTGTGTTGTGGCTTTTGTATTTGTGTTGTGGCGTTTGTATTTGGCCTGAAACCTTTGGGCCACCGTAGTATGGAAGTGACGGCGATAAGATTTGAGAGGGACGGACGAGTATTGTTTTAAAGGTATTCCCGAAGGGCTGTTAATAAACAGAGCAAAGAATTTTCAACACAGCTTTTACAAACATCATGATCTAGTTTTATTTTGGATACTTTACACAGAGATGAACTACTGCAAACACATACCCAGGTATTTACAGTAGAACAGTATTTCTGATTTTCTACCAGAGGAAAGAGAGAGGCAGGCAGCACTCAGCTTAAGAGAGAACTCGCCGAGCGCGTTGACGTGACACATGACAGGAAAATGACCCAGTTCCGTCCTACGCATGAAATTCATGAGCGGCAACAAGGTTTTAACCTTTCACCAACTAATTAAGATTGAATTAAATTAAATTGCTGCTGAGACAGTGGCTCTAATGTTTAAGAATAAAACACACTGAGTAACAAAATGTGTACATATAGAACGTTGAGAGGAATTTTGTCATCATCACTGTAACAGACATTTTAGAGAGGCAGGAAGGCATCTGTACCAGCGACTGTGACGCGTCACAAACATGGAAACACAACTTTGAAGGGCTGACGCTCGTGTGGCGTCGTCTTCATTTCGCAGCGGCGGGATGATCGCGGCAGAGAAAGTCTGGGACAATGAGCCGCCTCCTGTCAGAGAGAGAGAGAGAAATGCTGAGATGCTGGAGATGAGAGCTCTGTTTTTATTTTGTTGCCGCTTTCATTTTGGCACCAGCATCATGCAGCACCAGCGCTCCACTCTGTTGCTGCTGTTACTTATATCACAGAGCCCCACAGTTTGTAAATAAATCAAAGCCTCTCCCTTGGGGGGGCGCACTCCGCTCTTTGTATTTCTGATCTGTGCTATGTATGTGTGTGACGTTCCTGTGCTGTGCTCTGGTACAACAAGCACTCGTAAAAGGCATTCGCTGTGGTGGTTATTAAAGAGAGCTTATATAGATAGCATTAATCAAGCACCCCTCACCCTCCACCCTCCACCCCGTCCCCCGCCTTCCTCCTCATTGACTGACTGGATCCCGCTCGGCTTCATGTACCTCCTGTCCGAGGCTCAGCGTCAGCTCGGCTCACCGCAGTGGAAACGAAAATGGCTGTGATGTAGAAGGCGAAGCTCCGACCAGGACAGGCCGCTGTCAAACCAACTTCCCGACTACTTGACGAGCCCCGCGTCAGGCACAAAGCAATTAACTGTTGCTGTGGCTGCGATGGTGGAGCGAAGCGAGACGCCTGTGTGTGTGTGTGTGTGTGTGTGTGTGTGTGTGCCTCCTTAATTATGGATAGATGTTGTTATTTATTGATAACGTCAGTCTTTGTTTTCTGTTATTTTTTTGCCGAGTACATTATGTTATCCACAGAAAAAACGTCATTTTGCTTATGTAATGTGCAGCTGCTGCTGATGATGCTGCTGCTGCCACTGAGGGGCTCACACCCCAACCTGGAATCACGACTATGATCAACACATAAGACCAGGATTGATAATTCTAACATATGTATTATTTTTTAGTTTTCATGTGAACATGTGCTTATTACAGCTGGGCTTAGCTTCACAACAAAGATAACAATCTCACATAAAATGTCCTATTACCTGCTATAAACTATCAGTTAAGGTCAAATAAAGGAAAAACTACAAAATTTAAACTCCATGGCATTAGAAACTCCATTCCAAAAACTAGAAAAGCACTCGGAGAGTGCAGACCTCTGCCAAAGCAGCTCAGTGCTTACAACATACACCCTGCTGGTGCGCAGGCTGTACGGATCACGCCCAAAATTTAATCACTTGTTGCTGGTCCTATTGCGGACATTTCATCCATATCCATTTGTGACTTTTCGAGTTATGTTGCTAACAGACAGCAAACAAACTCCGGCGAAGAAATATACCTCCTGGTGGAGGTCAATAAAAAACATATTTAATGGCTTTTCACAGCCCACTTGCAGTGCCGTCATGGGCCACTACATTCTTAGTAATAAGGGTTCCAAAAGGGTCCTTATACAAGGGCTGTGGTTCTACCTGGAACCATTTGCTTCTGAAAAACCCTTTCCCGAATAAAGGGGTTTTTCAAGGGTTCTTGGTAACACTAATGGTTCCAGTAAGAACCATTTTGATCCAGAGAAACCTTTAAAACCCCTTTCCTGTGTTTTAAAAAGGTTCTTGGTGGAACCCTCCAAAAGGGTTCCAGGTGGAACCCTCCAAAAGGGTTCCAGGTGGAACCTTTATAAAAAGGTTCTACCTGGAGCCAAAAAGGGTACTCTATGAGGACAAGCCGAGGAACCTTATATGGTTCTACTTAGCACTTTTATTTCTAAGAGTGTAGGGAGCCCTGGATCACACTTTGGGATTTCCATAGTAAGCTTGTTCTTCAAAAGAAGTAAAAAACCCTACACTCTGTGGCTGGTTTTTGTGTTTACAACTCTTTTTCTCTGCTTTCCGGTATCCACCCATCCATCTTGTAGCACTTTATCCAGGGTCACTCTCTGGACAAATCGCCAGTCCACAGTTTTAGAATTTTCTCTATATCACAAACGGTCTCGGAGTTACGATAATGAGAAGTACGCATGCCAAATCCTGTAGGCGTCGACAGGACGGTCACAGAAGGACTCAACATAAAGAGCATCTGCACCATCACGACGATTAAATCTGCACTTTTCTTGAAACAATTACGCCTCGATGATTCCAACAAGTATCAGCGAAGTCAGACGGGGTTCACTCGCAAGACGTGAGACATTCCTCCGAACTAGCTTTTCCTGCCGTAACCCCTTGTTGAACTCTGCAAAGAGCTGTTCATTTCATCACCCTGTTCACATCAGGAGCTGCCCTCAAATTCCCCTCACTTAATCGAAGCCCATACCTTCACAACACACACACACACACACACACACACACACACACACACACACACACACACACACACTGGTTTGTGCAGGTATTCTTTTTAGGACACTGCATTAGGACATTCCCTAATACTGCAACCATAGTGTTGAACTCTAACGTTAACCTATAACGACAAGACAAATCTGAGCTCCTCAGAAATGCTCCTCAAGCTTTGGTGCCCACGAGGACGACGGGTCCCAACAAGGTCAGTGTTTATGCGCGGTCCTAAAGAGGCAACAAATACAAGAATACACACACATACTGGTTTGTGCAGGTATTCTTATTAGGACATTCCCTTATACTGCAACCATAATGTTGAACTCTAACGTTAACCTATAACGACAAGACAAATCTGAGCTCCTCAGAAACGCTCCTCAAGCTTTGGTCTCCACGAGGACGACGGGTCCCGACAAGGTCAGTGTTTATGCGCGGCCCTAAAGAGGCAACAAATACAAGAACACACACACACACTGGTTTGTGCAGGTATTCTTTTTAGGACACTGCATTAGGACATTCCCTAATACTGCAACCACAGTGTTGAACTCTAACGTTAACCTATAACGACAAGACAAATCTAAACTCCTCAGAAATGCTCCTCAAGCTTTGGTCTCCACGAGGAACGTCGGGTCCCGACAAGGTCAGTGTTTATGCGCGGTCCTAAAGAGGCAACAAATACAAGAACACACACGCACAGTTTCAAACATACATCACCCCCCCAAAGCTCGTGCAGACCGAGGTGACTCCAAACCTTAATTACGCCACGAAACAGAGAGGCATAGATGGATATCTGAGACAGCGATTCAGCGAGTGTGACACTGCTGAAGAATCCCCCTCAAATTATGAGGCGGCAGTGGGTAAAGAAAGGGAAGCAAACTTAATTAAAATGAAAAGCATTAAAAGTACCCTCCTCCTTCCTCCTGCTGCGGTCCAGCAGACCCTGGCTCACGTCCAGACACTTTGAGACGTCAGACTTCGTGGTATCAAATTGAGAGGGACGTTAAGACTGGGACGTGGAATCGAGCGCCCTTTGATTTCCTTGTTTGGGATTAGAAACGATAATTGTCTGACGGTGGAGAATCCCAGATCTGGAGCCTCACCAGAAATCGGAATCAATTGTTCTTTGGCTCGTGGCCTGTACGCGTTACTCTATTATCATGTAAATCCATTCGTACATCTCCAGGTATCGAGGTGAGCGAATGATAATAATAACGAATAACGGCGTGACCCTGTTTTTTTTACGAGAGCCTGATCTGAGATAAATATTTAACAGATGCAGAGAAACGTCTCTTGTGTTTTCTAGGTCAGTACATGGTTTCTCGCCTAACACTGGCTTTTAAAAACTTAATTATCTTTCTAGTTATTTCCAGAGCAAGAATAGGGAGCGTGTCGTTAAAAGTTGCTCTCGGTAACTTTTAATGACCGCGTTGATGTGGATGAGCCCGGAACACTTGTCATCTATGAGAGCAGCACAAAGACTCAAGGTTTAAGGAATAGAATGTAAAGGATACATGAATTACATCTTCACACAGATATATTTTCCCTTTTTTTTTTAACCTTTTTATTGTCCCTTGAGCGCACGGATATGCGTTTCATCTTTTTCCGGGGCTTTTATTCAAAAGGAGTGAAAGTACTCCTATTTAAGATCTGAAATAGTGTGTGTGTGGGTCATTCAGATTCATATTCGACAGATCAAAAGCATGTTTTCACTGAGCTTCCAATTCATGTGAATTATATTTTAGGATATTTTAATCCTTATCCAAAGATAAATGGAGGTGTTACTGATAAAGAAACTCTCTCCGAGATTCACGTGTGTGCGTGATTGCAGCACGTGTCCAACGCGACCCCCGGGTGGCCCTTAATGTGATTATTGAGGCTTTTCAAAAGAACATAATGTTTCCGCAGCAGAATAATTCAGCTTTTAGTGAGGTGTGCACAGACATAAATGGCTTATTCAACCTTAATTTAGTGCCGTCTCCATCCACCACCCCCCTCCCCACACGTCCTCATCAGCCTGGTACCTATTCAACAACGCATGATTACGGCAAACCTTTTGTATTTTGTTTGGTGTCACACAAGGACAACGTATTCGGTTTTAACAGCCCGCCTGCCACTGCGGAGTGGACACAATGACTTGGCTTTGAGCTAAATGCTAACAACGGCACAATGGCGAGGCTAATATGTTGATCTTTATCAGATGTGGTGTTCGCCGAAGCGCGGCCGAGGGTGAGCTGACGCCGTCGCTTTTGCAGGCGGGGAGTGCTTGCAAAAGAAAAGGAGCAGTAGTTTTCGTAGCTGCTAAATAATACATTTTTCTTGTGTAAAGGCTGTAACTAACAATTAGTTTGAGTAGAAAATGTTGAAAACAGATGCTCTCAAACGTCTTGTTTTGTTCCACAAACCAAAACTATTCAGTCTTAATAATGCATTTGTTATATGAAGCAAAGAAACCTGACAATATGTAGTTGTAAAGTTGCATATATTTAGTATCTAAGTGTCTACATTTAATGCACAGTATATTCCTATGTTCTGTGCCTGATGTCTAATGTTGCTGTAACAGAATAATTCCACAATCATTTCTGGGATCAATAATAAATGACATCCATCCATGCACCCACCTTCTTAACTGCCCTAGTTTTTGATTACGTTATTGAACAGGCATATCATAGAAAGGTCTGGTTTACCTAAAAATAATAGTATGTGTGATAAAAAATGCCATAACAATTTTTCAATATCTAATGTACAAAGTTGGGTCTTAATATAAAATGTGTAGGAAATGCTGCATTAGTCTGGCACAACAGTTTTTGCAAAAAAAAGCATTTTTCACTCCCTAACTAAGGCTGCACAATTACTCTTGATTACAAAAATCCAAATGTGATATCCAAAAATCGAAAGACACTGCAATTATTTGAGATAAAAATCAATGTGCATGATGATGATGATGGTGTTCTGCAGTGCTGCAGTAATTAAACAGCCACACAAAAAACTCTTTCCAAAAGAGAAAAATTATGTTTTTGTTGACAGACTCTGATATACCCCAAATTATCAATCTTATGAATTGCAATATGATATTTTGAACATATTTCTTAAAGGTCCTGATATACTTCTGCTAACGTTGCATTGTGTGGACCCTTATGTACTCGTGCATGAGGGTCCTGTAGTACCACCATCGGGTGGCCGTACAAGTCTGGACACGGGGGAATAGGACGCATTCCAACCAAAGAAGAAGAGAACAAGGCTTCGTCCCCCCCGGACACATCTGGTTCGAGCGGATCACAGCTGAAATGCCCGTCGGGTAGTGGTGTCCACCGGTTTGAGGGTTGCCAGGTCAAGGCTCGGATGACACTGTTTGCATGCGGTTCCAAAATCTGGACTGGACGGTGTGCGTTGGGTCTGGGTGTGCGAAAGTATACCAGGGCCTTAACTCTGCCTCCCAGCCTATCAATGCCACCTCCTTGCTTTATTTTGAAGGCTCCTCTGTGTTGGTTTCTTACCTGGGGCCTACAAAGTGTCTTGAAATGCCCTCGTTTTAAGGTATTAATTATGAAAACTTAATGGTAGAAGTAGATGCAAAATCAGGGATCACTGGAAATGCATTTGTCTGAAATTACACCAAAATATGTTTCACCACGGGGTGACCATAAGTTATTATTCATGAATGTCTGAACAAACATTTGCACATCTGCACCTCCACGTTGTAGATTTTGAGATTATTGTACTGGGAAATTGAAGGTTTGGAGCTGTAAGCTGTTTACCAAGCGGTATCAGGGGTATCGACAAACCCTCGGCGTTGTGTGCCAAGTTTCATGACGGTGTGCGTGATGACAGATGCCGAGTTATCTGGACCAATGTCACCGAACCCCCACGACGACTCAAACAGGAGATATCCAGCTGCTGAACCTTTTGAGAGACGTTAGTGTTGTATTTATTTATTTATTTATTTTTATCTTGAGACGAGATGCAGTTCTTGTTGCCAAGTGCTTCTGTTTTGAACAGCTAATGCTCCACTGGAGTTTAGGAGGAGCTTTATGGCCTCTAATCAAATTGAATCTGACTTCTTGACTGCTGTTGCCTACAGTATTCAGCTTTAAAGATGAAAGCAGCGAGGGAGTTGCGTCCTTTTTCGAGCTAAGAGAGAGAATCGGCCCATCAATGCAGAATGCAGCAAACTCCCGTCTCCAGAGTTCTGACTTCACTTTACTCCGACCACCGCCGACAATTTAGATTCCCCAAATACAATTAATCTATAGTGGCAGCAGAGTGTTTCAAACACACAAATGGAAATGAGGGAATAGGCTTAGTGATTTTTTTGTTGTTGTACTTTTGTTGACAAGCGAAACACTCAATATCAACGTTTTGGGAATCTTCATTATTCACACAGAGCAATTGTTGATGCAGCAGCTTTAGGATAGAGACATGGACATCATTGCCATGGAGAAATTATTCATTTTAACCAAGATTGAGTTTAAACACAATGTGATAGATTTGTCAAAATCATCTTTTTTGGGGGAAACTCTGTATGCCCTCGGAGACATATTAGACATTATGTGTTTCTCTCCGTCAGCAGTTTATTCCAAGACAACAACAACAACCATAAGTGATGGTTGTTATAGTAATGTTTTTGTATATTATGCATCGCAACATATAATGAAATCCTGTCACAGCAGTATGCCCTGAGTGTGACCGTCAAGGATACTTGTTATCTGTACTGTGACCGTTCAGAGTCAGACAATCTATACAGATATGGATGGTTGTTTACTGAACATTTACAAAGTAATTCTGGGGGGGGGAAAGCACAGCTTTTTTGTTCAGACAGCAATAACAATAATAATAATAAAAAAAAAAACAGTCATAGATGCAAAACTACACTGTGTCCTCAAAGTTCCAGGTCCCACTAAAAAGATAATCAGACAGCTGAGGCTTGTTTACAATGCTAAAGTGAGAGCTTGTCACAGGACCAGCTCTCATATTGTTGCACTGGCTTCCTGTGTGTCAGAGTAATGACTTTAAAATGTGATTGCAAGCTTTTTGAACCGAGTTAAAACTAAACGTGAAGCAGCAGCAACCAGAGAAATACAAGATTTCCTTGTTTGAAAGAAGCCTAAAACTACTGTGTTTTTTTTTTTGCAGCCGTAATCAAACTTCACAATGTCAGACCACATTTTATATTTAGTTCAGTTTATTACATTTATCTGTGTCAGGGACAGTGTACAAAACAAATTAGTTCTAGCAAGAGAAAGAATATGATGTACCAGATTTGGCTACGAACTAATTCCCATCTGTAATCCCTGGTGCAGACACATATTCTGAAAAATCTTCTGTTATTTTTTTTTCTTTCTTTTCATCAACCACCACCATATGGTCAATATTTCATTTTGTTCAATTCTGTGTTTTGCTATATAAAAAAAACCCCTGCACAGCTAAATACATTCCCATGAGCTTTGAACAGCACTTTCTGTGGTTTTCTGCTAGTGTTTGCTAGGGGACCGTATCTATGTTCCCCGGATCCTATGTTCCCCGCTTTGTATGTGACCGGGGAACATAGGACCCTTTCTCTAACCCTAATCCTAACCCTACCCTTTTTCAAAAAAAGGGTCCTATGTTCCCCTGTCACATACAAAGTGGACCTTTTTTGGGAAAAACGGGGAACATAGGACCCGGGGAACATAGGTACGACCCCGTTTGCTAGCTAGATGCCAAGCTAACACAGTGACCATGCTAGCTTTGCCAAAGTGACCAAGTCATAGGTACATTTCTGTCATTTAGAGCTGCAAATATCACTGAAAATACTGACAATTGTTCAGTTTTATCTTAATATATAAGTATTTTGGAACGGTATGTGTTTCATACTTGAAAGGTGACAGCAATCTTTCCATCTCTGAAACACAGTTAGCCACACCGACAGTGGCTAACTGTCTTCTCAAGGCTCATTTGTACTAAATGTTTTAGTCTGTCTGTACCAAACATTATTTCTGTCACTAACCTACATATCTCAGAGCATGTTTTGTAGGGGTGGGAAAAAAAATCATTTCTGAATTGTTTCATAAACTTCAAAAATCGATTTTTGAAAAAGTTTCTATTTTGAAAAAAAACCCAAAAACACCAGTTTGTGTTATTTTTGTAACTTCTGTGTGAAAAAGGCAGCTAGCCTAAGCTTTTATTTATGCAAGTTATTTTTTTGTCCAGTAAGTACGTTTTTATTTGTTTTGAATGAATAAATGTTGACTTTTGTCTTAAGTTTGCCTTTGTGTGATCACATTATCTTATACAAACTGTATTGTTTTGATGCCACAATTTGCCTTAACACACTTTGCTTTGTATCAATTTTTGAATCGAGAATCGTATGAATCGAATCGTGACCCTAAGAATCGGAATCGAATCAGTTTGGACATTATGCATTATTTCCTGACTGATTGGACTATTGACTATATACCGCCCCTATGAACTCCGGTGGTATTGCTCCATTTCATCCGTCATCCTGCGCTCGATCTCCTGCGACGTGCACGATGACAGATGAAAATAATGCAAAGTAGTACGGACAAAAGACTCTGTCTAAAAAGAGCCTATGAGGTGCAGAAGTCCAGTTCTCTCTCAGCTCACTTAATTTACATTCTGTTGAAAGGCTATTACGGTCCTGTTAATCCTGGCACTGCCCCTTTCTTTTTTTTAATTGAACCTTTAATATTTTCACTAGCTTTATGTGTGCACTTTAACTGGACTATAAAAACTGGCATTTTGGACATGCGACTTCAAATTTAACTAGGTCTCACGGATGAGTGTTGTGAGTGTCTGAAAAGCATTTAAGATAAGGATTATGTAAAGACTCTCTCTTTGTAACTGTACAACAAAATGACAATACATATTATTTGATCAGAAATTATTGATAAATAACACCAAAAATATCCTACACTCTTAGAAATAAAAGTGCTAAGTAGAACCATATAAGATTCTTCGGCTAGTCCTCATAGGGGAACCCTTTTTGGCTCTAGGTAGAACCTTTTAATAAAGGTTCCACCTGGAACCCCTTTGGAGGGTTCCACCAAGAACCCTTTTTGAAAACCCTTTATCGAAGAAAAGGGTTTTAAAGGGTTCTCTGGATCAAAATGGTTCTTACTGGAACCATTAGTGTTACCAAGAACCCTTGAAAGCAAATGGTTCCAAGTAGAACCTCAGCCCTTGCAGAAGAACCCTTTTGGAACCCTTATTTCTAAGAGTGCACCTACTGCGCCTTTTCCTTTTATGTGCTTCTTGCAAATGAATCTTCCCTCAGGGTTTAATGATCATAAAATAAAAACAGAAAATTGAAGACTTACCCTGACATTTTATTTTGATACCGTGCTGGTTGGCAGAAGGCTCATGTTTTTAAATGAGCATTTATGTAAACAAACTAAACATTAAACGAAATGTGAAAACCTAGATTTACCTCCCTGTTCTTCTACTGCAGTGGCCATGTAGTGTGCAAAAAAAAAGAAAAGAAAAAGGGAAAGGTGTGAAACAGATCTGAGGAGATCTTTGATCATAACTCTCTCTGTAATGAAAGTAATACGTGGAAATGAAATCCGCATTTGTTTGATGAAATACAGCCCATGATTTCGGAGCCGCACCAGGTGCTCCGCGTTGTTACCGTCATTACTAAAGAAGAACACGGTTAAATGACAGAATTAAGGTCACGACTTCAGTGTCCTGGCTCTGATTCATGTTCGCCCACTGTCCAGGGATTTAAACTGTAGCTCTTTGAAGAGCAACTTCAATCATTTTAATGAGTTCATCACATTGCTGCTGCCCGAGACGTCCCTGATGTCACTGCAGGGTCTATACACTAAATATATTCCATTGTTGAAGCCATTGATTTTTTTTCCCTCCCTCTAATACATTTGTTTTTAATGAGGTGGGATCTCTTCCTCGCTGCTTAGAGGCCGATCAGAAGTACTGGAGGAAACCATGTGGAGCTCAGGTCAAGTAGACTCAATTTTCTGTTGTTGTACTGACAAATGTATATTAAATAAGTGGATCTTTGCAAGTCTGTTTGCATTTCTGCCTTCTTCTCTACGGAGCTCCCCCTGCAGCTTTGGAGTAATTATTACCATAAACATTCATCCATCCATCTTCTACCACCACCGGTCTTGAGCATTTGTTTTCAATGGAGCCGGCAAATACAAGCCGTGGAGCCCATGTCCATGCCGGTTGGCATCCATTTTGCATGCTTCTGTGTTTTTCAATTCTCGGCCATTCGAAAGAAGTCCATCCGATGTTTACTTGTGTCAGACAGTGGTTTCCTCTTCCTTTCTCGCTTCCTCCAACAATATTTTTCTTTCCTTGATCTTATAGCCGGTACCTGGCAAGGGTGTGTGTGTGTGTGTGTGTGTGTGTGTGTGTGTGTGTGTGTGTGGTGCCGGTGAAACAATTCATGTTTCTCACGAGACCCGAGACCTCGGCCCTGATCTTGCAAGGCTGTGTTTTTCAGCTAACAGACAGTAGGGGGAGTGGAGACAGCCCCCAATTTCCCCCACAATAAGACATTTGGGTTATTTGTAAGCATCTTTCTGACTCTCAAGGTTGCTTTACAAATTAAACGAGAAGACACGTCACACATAAATTAAGATAAAATAAAAAAGGTCAAAAATGAATACAAGAATTTAAAATGCAAAATGCTGAAAAAGATGGCTGAGGTGATAGTGGGCGGGATGGTCATGATGGGTTAGCTAATCTGAAAAGGTAAGTTTTGGGTTAGTGATGGGGGACACGTGGTGCGAGTTAGGCTGAATCCCAATTCCACCCGTTCCCCCTTCCCCTTTATCAGAGTTCCCCTTGGCCCTCACTACAGTTGAGGCTAGAGGTAAGAAACTAAGAAATAAGACACACCTCCATTACCGCCACGTCATCCTCACTTGACCCTCGAAATCGAGGAAGCGATATCAAAGCAGTGCACCGTATAATCAACCGAGGTGTAGTAAAAGTAACAAATTCACTGCGCACTAATTTCTCTTAAAACCTTAACGTGTCATGTCAAGGGTTATCGGATATCTCATCGAAACAAATAGCGATAGCAATTAGCTAACCACTTACGAAAGGAACACCGGGATGTTAGCATCGGCTACGACTAGCTAGTAATTCAAAACAAACTTGACTAGTGTTTCAGAAAATCCGTTTACAATTGAGGAAGACCGCAATAGTATCATTAGACATTACCGTCGTAGTTAAAATGCTGACAAATAAATTTGTGCGAGTCCTCGGCTTGAGCCATCGCTTCCAAAAAGATTTACCGGCCGGCTTTCAAACTTCACTGACAGGTGACGCGGGGGATGCTTGGAAATTCCTCAAAACCCTCCTTTTCAAGTGCGGTCCTTCGGAAGCCTCGTTTCAAGGGCTACGTAGCCCTACGGCTTGGCGATAGCCCTTAACCCAACATGAGAAACGAGACAGCCCTACCCCTCAAATGAACGCGCAAAAACAAGAGGTAGGGGGAAGGGGTGGAATTGGGATTCAGCCTTAGTGTGAAGGAGGTCAGTGAGATATGGAGGGGCTAACCATCACAATGACTCAAAAGCTGTTAAGTTCTGGTAAAAAAAAAAATCCTACATAGTTCTTCTATGAAATATTCTTGAACATGAGTTCAGGGTAATTTAAACCTGTAAAGAGTACTGGCTAATTTGGTTTACCTGCACACTTGACTTTGCAAAGACTTCTCAGAATAACCTTTTTTTGCACAGCAACAAAGGAAACAGAACTTGTTTTCAAAGTTCGGCTAATTAATGTGAGATTTCTTCCACGTTCCACTTGCTAAAACCATGCAAACTGAATTGAATTGACTATATGCAGAGTCTCTCCAGCCCGAACATTTCTGGAAAGCTGTCAGCTAAAGAGGTATAGAGATTATTTTACAGTTGGCGTCTGCAGAAGTTACCACGAGTACTGTGCACAGACCCTTTTCCCATCATGATGCTGAAATTCAAAAGTTAATTTTTGGCCATGTTGAATGTCAATGTTTTCTGTTGATAATGGAAGTTTTGGTACAAACTGAGTGAAGTTAGTCGAAGTTGTAAGTGAACTTACTAAACTCCCACTTTCTAACAAAGCAAATGGATGAAGTCAGCATTGTTCCACATTACAACTTAAACCAATTTTCACTCTCAGACGTGTGAACACATGACAGTTTCAAATCATGTTGGTAAACAACTGCCTTCTACACACACACACACAGACACACCACCGCCATTTAAATGACGGCATAAAACAAAAAATCAGTCTATCGGCGAGAAATGAGGTGTCGCAATGTTGTTTTAAGAAACGTGATAATCACTCAGACTGTGTTAATATCAAACAGTTCCTCAGAAGAGCTCGGACTCAACAGCCGACCGTTCTTTCTTTCTTTCTTGCGGATCACGCTGACCGCAGCTTTAAAAAAAGGATGCTGAATATTTCACGGCGACTAATTCAATCATATCTGAGGCATTTCATGAAAAGCACAATTGTTGACTGCACGGTGACAGTTCATCCAGATGATAATGTAACAGTCTGGACCAAAGTGGTGGACTAAGTGACTGATATAGTCATGAGAAAGGCTAGAAATTTAATTACGGCGACGTTATCGTTCTCCCTAAATGTATTTACCGTGGCAATAAACTGAAGCTAAGAATATGAACCAGATACTCTTTGACACTTTTTCATGAAGGACCAAAGAACATCCTGATTTATATATATATATAGTGTGTTTGTATAGGTTTAACAGTCTTATAGTTAGCCCTGCAGAAAACACACACACTAATAGAAATTCTCCTTGAAACTTGGTAATTTGGTCTTTGAACAGCTCTGATGCAGAATCATATTAGCCTTGTTATTGTACGTCATTACTTACAGTGTGTGGCAGCTGCTGTGACTAATATCTTTATGAGCAAAATTAATGGCTCGGCCGTTCTTTTTTGAAAGACTTTATCAAAAGCACCACGGGCGCGGGGATCTCACAAACAAATGAATCAATTTTCAAAAAGCATTACATTGCAATTAAAGCGTCATTAAGGCCCTAATGCGGAAAATAATGAGAGTGGAACATTAAGAAACTTCACGTCTGTTTGAGTTCTTAAAATCGGGGGCGTATCAGAAGACACTCACAGTTTTACATACTTTCAAAGTGACTTTGACCACTTTGTCAAGGTTCTCTTTTTTTGTCTGGGAAAAAAAATAAGAAAGAGGATGTATTTGAATTCATTGTTGAACAACACACACAGGGATTCTTACTGATGCTTAACCACAAACATGTGAACGTCATCGCTTATTCATGTAAGTGCTGAAGAGTCTGCCACAGAGAAGCCTCGGCTCGCTAACGTTCTAGTCAGGCAAAAAATAAAAAGGATGGTGCTCATAAAAGTTTCAGCTCTTGTTCAGACTCGTCTTTACATTATTTCATTTCATGTGTCGAGCTTGAAAACATTCACTGCACATGAAGAAAATGGGGAAATTTCCCTTTGCAGTGAATTTTCTCTACCTACCTACATACCTACCTTTATTTTTGCAGTGAATTTTACCTACCTACCTACCTACCTACCTACCTACCTACCTACCTACCTACCTACCTACCTACCTACCTACCTACCTACCTACCTACCTACCTACCTACCTTGACTTTTGCAGTGAATTTTAACTAGCTACCTATCTACCTAGCCTATCGACGTGTAGCTAGGTAGCTAGGTAAAATTCACAGCAAAAGGAAAGGTAGGTACTACCTGCAAAAGGAAAGTTAGTAAGTACCTACCTTTCCTTTTGCAGTGAATTTTACCTACCTACCTACCTACCTACCTACCTACCTACCTACCTACCTTTCCTTTCGCAGTGAATTTTACCTAGCTACCTAGCCTACCTACGTGTAGCTAGGTAAAAATCACTGCAAAAAGAAAGGTAGGTACTACCTGCAAAAGGAAAGTTAGTTAGTAACTACCTTTCCTTTTGCAGTGAATTTTAACCACCTACCTACCTACCTACCTACCTACCTACCTACCTACCTACCTACCTACCTACCTACCTACCTACCTTTCTTTCCTTTTGCAGTGGATTTTACCTACCTACCTATCTACCTTTCTTTCCTTTTGCAGTGAATTTTACCTACCTACCTACCTACCTACCTACCTACCTACCTACCTACCTACCTACCTACCTACCTACCTACCTACCTACCGTTATATAAATAGATGGCATTAATTTAATTGAAAGTTATATTTTAAGACCCAGTCAAATGGAAACCAGTTGTGATGTCACTGTTGTTTTGAAGCCTCAAGGTTTGCGATGAAGTGGGAAGACTTCTCGGAGTTCTTTTTTGCAACCAGCGCAGTGGCCCTCTGGTGGCTATTTAATATAGTTAAGTAGCATGGAACTGAATTGGCCTTTGCAAACCAGAGGGGGGGGATGCAGTTCTTCCGAATTTGACTTGTTTGCCTACATCAGAAACATGACAGCACAAGATAGTGGCCTCCAAAAAGAAAGTGCTGGGCACGCTGTTAACGGCGTCAACACTAAGGTACATTAACGAATGACGCGCTTCCATGACGACTGACCGGAAAAAGACGCGCGTGACGTCATGTTTATGTGCCACGACACCGGAGTCCAGGCACTTTTTACCAGTTAGCTCCGTTAGCTCCTTTAGCGGCGTTAGCGTACAATCGAACTGGAGTGGTCTGTTTATTAAACGAAAAGAGCAGAGCTACAAATAACCAGTGTACCTGTGTACTGCCTAAGTGTGTGTCTGATTTTAAAGTTTATCATTACTTAAGAGACTCATTTTAACAATCGGGGGTCATGTAAACATGACGTCACACACTTCTTTTTCCGGTCAGTCGTCATGGAAACGCGTCAAGCGTTAATGTGTACCTAGAATACATACAAAATGATTATTCTAAGGCTACAAAACCAAATTATTTTCAGTTTATAGCGGTTAAACACGGGTATATTAATCAACTTTTGCCAACAAAGCCTCCCAAATGTTACACGCTGAACCTTCAAAGACTTTAATGTCACGTGTGTGGCTCATGAGATTTGCAGGAACATAACAATGGTGAAATTGAATTACAAATGTGACGATGAGCCACTGAACTCTGATGGCGTCCCTTCACGGTGACCTCATTTGTGGCACGTTTACTTATTCCAGTCTCTCACAACAGAAAGTATCAGGAGAGAAGTCGGCGAACAATGAAAATCATGCATTTAAATGATCAGTGTCATCACCACAACACTGAATACTGATGCTTCCATAAATAGAGAGGCGACTTACGTCACGGCGCACCGGATTAATTTGAACTCGCAGAAGGTATGCGAATACATTCCTGGTGGCGTTGGCACCTCTCTCTTCCCTCACACCTCCGATAAAACTCGGCTGAGGAGTTGCGAGCCTTTGTGCGTGCGCGCGTTTTTCACAGAGGCGAATCTCCGAGGAGCGGCGGTGCTTGTGCTGTATGACAGCTGAGCACGGGACAACGAAGTCTCGCACTTTTCTTCTTTTCTTCATCTTTTTTTTTTTTTTCTTTTCTTTCTCCCCGTTCCTCGGATACTGAGAATAGTCTGATTCTGCCCAATTAGCGGTTTTCAGAAGAGGTGTTGTGACGGGCTGGGAATACAATTTGCAGTTGTAAGAACTCATCTGAAGTTGCCGTCTGCGGCGCACAAAGATAATTTCAAGTTTGATATGAATACAGAAAACCGTGCAAAAAAAAAAAAACGTGTGATAGCTGTTTGGGCAGGTTTGCATCAAAAGGTGGTCTTATCTTTTTCGGGCACGTCCGCTCAAGCTGCTTAAAACACCCCCTTGTGTTGTTGCTGGCACAAAATGAAGACCAGTGGCTTGTCACACCTGCAGCTGGTGGGAGACCTGCAGAGCTCAGCCAAAAGCAGAAAAAGAAAAACGCTGCTGCGATGTGGAGACTGAAGGAAAGCAGAGAGTGGGGGGGGATCGGTGCTATTGTTTCCTCGAAAAGTGCTGCGGCTCTATTTATTATCAACTGACAGGAGGCAATGAGAAATGTGTGGATGGAAAGAAATGAAATGAAGTCGTTTCACAGATCTCGCAAACTTGTCTTATATGAAGCGTGTTCACCCCAAAAATATATTCACCCGCCTGCTTTTTATTTCACTGACTGAATAAAAAAAAAAAAAAAAAACCCACCAAACCTACTTACTCGAGGGAGAATTATGGGTGCAATCTGAGGATCTCAACCGAGGTCTGTGAAAGTTTGTAGTAAACTGGTGCCTTTCCCTTTTTACATTTACATTTTATAAAAAAAAAAAAAATCAAATAAAATCACAGCTGAAGAAGACCCAGGTATGTGAGGGCCTTTCTGCGTGGAGTTTCCCGGTGTGTGCGCGGCTTTCCTCCGGGTTCTGTGGTTTCCTCTGACTGTCCAATAACACGCAGAGGTTCATTTGACACTCTAAATTGATAGTTTAAAATGCGCTTTCTGTGATCGGATTACAATCAAATAGCGCCCGACCACATGTACACAGTAAAGGTGTAAATGCACCCGAGGACAGACCGTTATCCAATCTGCCACAGAGCTTCGGGAGGTGGTCGGAGACACATTGTGACAAATTGAACAGAGGTGTAAAGCCAATGAGTCCCTCAGCGTGTCACCGCTTCACCCACAAGCGAGAAACGAGCACAGCTATCGTAAAAAAAAAAAAAAAAAAGCGGTGACAAAAAGGGATCTTTGCAGAAGAAGAGGGAGAGGACGACGATAATACCACGGATAAGCAGTCAGATCTTGATGTGGACCCCTGGAGACGAATGTTAACACCAGGTGTTCCCATTTTGAGTCAAATTGAACATAATGCACAAGATCGTCTGTTGCTTTCTGTTCCATATGCACATACTAAATTAGGTAAATGGGCTTTTGTTTATATTCTGCACCTTTTGCATGGAATGTGTTGCAGAAAGACTGGAAATTAACTGAGTTAAATCCAAACTGAGAGTTCTTGAGGCTCACTCCACAACATGCACTGGTTTTTTTTTTATCATGTGCTTGTAAATTTAATCTGGATTCTATTTTATCTGTTTTCTGCTAGTGTTTTAACTGTGTTGACTGTATTTGCTGCTGCCTTGGCAAGTTCTTAAAGGTGCCATATGTAAGAATGTAGCCAAAAACGGTTCAAATTCAAAATACCGAGGTCTTTTAGGTTTCGTTTTCTGACATAACTGGCAACCCGTGGTTGCTCGGCAGCTGAGACTCTACTGACTGCAATGATTGGTAGACGGCGGTAGGTGGCGCCACATGCCAAAACATGATTTCAAAAGGTAAACATGATTTGCGGTCTGCAAAATATTTTTTTTAATGCAAATATTTTGTCTGTACTGTTGTTGTTGGTGAGTTCAGTTTGTTATATGAACATTATTCCTGAGTCTCTGTGACATATTAGGAGGATTTTATGGCCAGTTGCTTTAGATTTATTACATAATGCACCCTTAATCTCAATGGGATTTAAGTAAAGGTTAAAAAGACAAGGCATGTATTAGGACATGGTGTTATTATTGATAAAAGGTGAGTAAGTGGACATGAAGGCTAAAATACTTCACTCAAGGCTTCAAAGAGACAATTCACAAACCAATGGCTCCAACACAGTTGGATTAAATTGTAGAATTTCATCATACGAATAACTAATAATTTGTTGCAGGGATGGAAAATTGATGTTATAAAACGTATTGCACAATGAAATGATGTATACGACTTGAAAGAAATTATAAAACAGCATTATTTACTGTTTAAAATCGATTCTTTTTCATTTTCGCTTTTCATGGTCAGTCTGTGCGACGCTATTTTTTGATAAATCTTAATAGTCTCACGCGGATCTTTGAACAAATAATGTGTGCTTTTGTAATTTAAACTGTATCAACTTGTTTCGTATAGAACTAACATGCGTTGTAATGTGTTTTTCTGGTTCTCTTGGATGAGTGCTTTGAGTATATGATGTATATGATTTTTAGGCTAAAATGCTTGTTATTGTCGTTGTCGATGTTGTATACGGACTTAAAAATAGCTTCTGCTACTGCATCACAGGAGTGTATTACTCGTATTTCCTTGAGCTTACCTGAGGTAAAAAAAAAAAACATTTGTCCCATTCACACATTCATGTTTGCATCATGAAGGTGGCCTCATCACACCTTTGTGGCTACACTTGCGACTCATCCACGGCCATCACTTCCTGGCAGTGGCATTGGAAGTGAAAAGATTCAAACCGATTGATTTCTAATGGTGACTTTAATCTTGAATGGCAGTTCTCTGTGGGTGCCATTATTGTGAAAGCTGCACCGATGAACTTTATCGATTTTGTCTTTGGAAATGGCAGCTGCTGGTCCAGTAAGTATATTTATTTTATACAGATACACAGAGTCAATATGTGGCCCACTACGCTATTGTTCTCATTTTTCTTTTTCTTTTTTTTTTCATACAACTTTCTCCTTTGCTCAGCGTGTCTTGGAAATGATGTAGCCGGATAAAAGCCTGTCAATAGAGTGAACGCTGACATAGCTCTGAATAGACGCATGCCTTCTTCCTTGCTGTGCAATAGATTTATTTCATTTTTGCCTCATTCAAATGCCACTCATGACAGTCACCTGCACGCTGCCTAACTCCTGCAGATCCCGGGTGCCAAAGAATTGTGAGAACACACACACACACACACACACACACACACACACACACACACACACACACACACACACACACACACACACACACACACACACACACACACACACACACACACACACACACACACACACACACACACACACACACACACACACACACACACACACACACACACACACACACACACACAGCTGCAGATAGAACTGAGTGAAGTAGCTGCAGTGCAGTATCATTGAGAATTGGGAATAGCAGTGAAGGGACTGACCCATATGAAAGGAGAAAACTTAGACCTTCAAGCCACTAAATAAAAACCTTCATAAATGGAGATTGACAGTATAGTTGCCAGTCTGTGCTTGGGGATTCTTGGGGAAGTGCAGCCAAATGCTGTACCTGCGTCTCTGAGCAGCAGTGCAGGGTCAGCGCTGGAGGTGGCCACCTCAGCTGAGTGTAAAATGGCCACTAAATCACAGGCGAGACAGGACAGAGCAGCAGTTGTGTGTGTGTGTGTGTGTGTGTGTGTGTAGGATCCACACAGTCTTTTTTTTGTTCATCCTCGAGGCTCTGCATGCCATATCAGCCAGGATATTTTGAGCCTTTTTGTTGCAGCGTAGTCTTTATGGGGAATGGTTCGCTTTGGTACAGTAAGGTATATAGTGTAGTATATAATAGTATAGTGTATAATGACCAATCGTACCAAATTAACCAGCCCCAACAGTGCCATATTTTGGCACCATTCCCTTGGGGTACCAGAGTAAAATAGTACGGTATGGTCAGGCTGGAGCTCCACCCACGGCAGTCACCCCCTTCTGACCGGTGTAAATATCCCACGGAAGTCGAGGCAATTTAGGAAGAAGATGCCAGCAAACGTCAGCCAGCCATTGTGGTCTGTTGTGTCACATTGTACATCGTCATTTTTCGTGGTCGTCATTTGTTGTCTTTGCACCGGTATGACGTCACACTACATATCTCATGGATGCAGCCATCGGGCAAAGCCAACACCTTGCCTACCAAGTCGAAAACGCAAGCCTGACCCAGGGCTTTACCGTTCCAAACCATACCGTACGGTGCCAAACCGAACACAGCATTTTCCTCAGTCCCACATCACCACTTGCCCCTACAGATTCAGAATCTTCAGATTCTTCATTCTTTCTTGCATCTATCACACATAATATATTACAATCATTTTTGAGGAAAATCACGTTTGGCACATCGTCCCTTTGTAAAAGAAAGGGGTAATTTCTTATCAACAGAAGTTTCTCGGAAGTTGAAGTGTCGTAGAGCTTCAGGTGACCACATACCACAACTAAGATCTTGTCCTCCATTTATGGAACAATGTCAAGATGTCGAGAAGTGAGTGAATTTTAACACAGTGAGGGCTTTTTCAGATTCTTTTCAGGATGGAAAGGATGGTTATGAGATTTTCCCAGATTAGCCAAATCCAAATTTGTGAAGCTAACATTGTTTACAACACAGTAGATGCCATAAACCGGTCCATGTGTGCATTCCCAGACATCGAAGGGATTTCAAACATATCTCTGCTTTGCTGCAGACAAGTGCATAACAAAGCCATGAGCTATATATATATATCTTTACACCGTCATGTTGGAACTCCGGCAAAAACAATGTCGTGCCTGCTTACGTAAAAGCCATCAGAGACCACTGACGACGTGTCGCGTTCTTGAAGGGACGTGCCATTCCGTGGGGGGAGATTTAAAAACGCTAACCCCTTGTAACTCGGTTCCAGGGGGGGGCAGGGTGAAGCGGTAGGAGTTGAAATTGAGAAATGAGATTGGGCCTATGTGTGTGCATGTGCAGGTCACCCTGAAGCTGACAGACCAGATGTGCAAGAGTCTGGATGGTGCTGGAAGATGAGTGGCTCCCTCGCTGACTCTGCAGAGTTGCAACAAAGCTCACAGGTCTCTCCAACTAATGAGCTCTCTCTCTCTCTCTCTCTCTCTCTCTCTCTCTCTCTCTCTCTCTCTCTCTCTCTCTCTCTCAGAGAGAGAGCGCCTACTCCGTGCCTACCGTTTCAATCAAGGCCTCCACATCAGGGGAGCAGAGCTTTTTATGCTTGCGCTGGCACAGGACCAAGGAACTTGATACAAAATGCAAATCAGCATCGAGTACCTAAGGTGGTTCCACTTTGTTTGTGTCACGAGGTGGAGTGACAGGTCCTTTGGATCAGAATTAAGCTGCACAGGCAGCAAGGCTATTTTTGACTTTCTGAAAAGATGCATATTTATAGGATTTCTCTGACTCTGTTCCAAAAAAAACTTTCCACATTTATGATTGTAAACAAAAAAGATGTTGAAATAACTTTTTCAGTGACTTCAGAGGTTTGATGTTCGGATACTGTATCACTGGGAGGCATCCTGCTACGTCAGTGGGATCTGTGTTGTCTGCTTCTTTAGTTTCCCTTCCAAGGTATTGGAGGCAAAGGTTGGAGCAGGCAGCCAGATTGGGAGCTGCCGGGTTGCTGCTGGTTCAGCCACTCGCATACCTTTATGTGTCTAGACCTTCATCATTAGCATCATTAGTTTACATGGACACAAGTAATTGCAATAAGAGCCTGATCGGAATAAAATATGTCATGCAAAAATCCAAATCCTGAAGCAGCCCATTCAGAAACATATAATATTGCAAACGAGAGGGCTGGTATATACCGGTCCGATTAACGACTTCCTGGTTTGGCGCAATCATTTGTCTGCTCCGCGTAAAAATGATGTATTTCCGTTTTGTTACTGCTGTATTTCCATTTCGAAAAATGAATAATGAACGGACACAAATGTCACAGACGTGGAAGAGGTGGGAAAATGAGACGGATCGCAGACAGCGAGGAACGAGGAGACACGGGAAATTGAAGCCTCTTCTGCTTCTACTTCCAGAGAATTATGCTGCGTTTCCATCATGGCACGATTTGGCTTGGAATGGTAAAGTCTTGGGTCAGGCTGTCGCGTTTCGACTGAGAATTGTACGTTTACTTTGGAAGGTAGGATGTGTGCCCGGTAGCCATGTAACGTGACGTCGTACCAGACGGAGGACAAGGAATGACGATGTCAATGAACGTGACACAACAATGGAGGACATCCGACAGCCACGAACACACATCCACACTATATTTTCTGTCGTTTTGATGATTCATTTACCGAAATAAAGTCAACGTTGTCATAAACACCATGGCCTTTGAGCCCGGGAAGAGTGACAATCACGTTGACGCATAAAAGCACAAGGACAAAGATGAATCGTCTGTTTCATTGTTGCAAGCTCGGCTTCCCAACGGGC
The DNA here is from genome assembly GCF_963457635.1 of Microchirus variegatus. NCBI lineage: Eukaryota > Metazoa > Chordata > Actinopteri > Pleuronectiformes > Soleidae > Microchirus > Microchirus variegatus. The sequence goes on along the minus strand of NC_139812.1, from coordinate 20,325,062 downwards.
TCCTAAAACAAACAAATATAGTTTACACTGGTTGAGGAAGTGACACATCGTCCCTTGAGACGTGTATCCAGGCTTCTTACAGCGAAGTCACTCTTCATTATTAATTTTTTACCTCTAATGTCTTTGTCTTGCAACAGTGCGGGACAGGATTTCTATTATGTTTTATGGCAGCTTTCCATTGGTAGTTAGACATCTCGCAGGGCCTTAAAACTGCAGTGCATCACATCTAAATATAAACAGATGTCTATTACATTCAAACCATTGTCGCATGAGTGAACACAGCGCTGATTAAGATCCACACGGCTCTCTCTCTGCTATTCCTTAGTGTAGCGGGTGTTTAGCAACGTTCCCTCACTGCACAAGGCGAACGGACGCAACAGAGACATTGCGCTAGTAAAGCGAGGCGGCTGAGAATGTACTGCCATTCTGTCCCGTCCCTCAGCGTCGCCTGACAGACACACAAGAGTATAGATATAATAGTGTAGAGTATAAATACACTACCGTTGAAAAGTTTGGGGTCACTTAGAAATCTACTTGTTTCTGAAGGGAAAAACACGTCTTTTCAATGAATTTAACATTAAATGAATCAGAAATACACTCTATACCACATGTGTCAAACTCAAGGCCCAGGGGCCAGATGTGGCCCGCCACATCATTTTGTGCGGGCCCGCGAGGGATTAATTGGTCCGTGTTAAAATAGGTCTATGCTGCTTTAAGGCGTGCGTTGACCATAAACTACATTTCCCACAATTCCCACTAGATCGGAGTATATCATTGTATATGCATCACGCGACGAGTGAAATAGAATAAGTATTAAACACAGAAAGTTATTTAGCAATATGTTACGGCGTAGTTACCTTTATTTTACATTATATTTGGTTACATTTATTCAGTATGACAGTTACATCTGGCCCTTTGAGGGTAACCATTATGCTGATGTGGCCCCTCAGTGAAAATTAGTTTGACAGCCCTGCTCTATACATTGTTAATGTGGTAAACAAATATTCTAGCTGCAAACATATGTTTTTTTAAAGGAAGGAATATGTACATAGGTGTATAGAGGCCCATTTCCAGCAACCATCTCTCCGGTGTTCTAATGGTACATTGTGTTTGCTAATCGCGTTAGAAGGCTATTGGATGATTAGACAACCCTTGTGCAATTATGTTAGCACAGCTGAAAACAGTTTTGCTGGTTCTTTGATGAAGGGCAAAATTACTATTTTGAATAAAAATCATTATTTCTAATCTTGTTATTGTCTTGACTATATTTTCTATTCATTTTGCAACTCTTTTGATGAATAAAAGTGTGAGTTATAATGGAAAACAAAAAAAATTGGCATATTTTCCTTGTCAGTGATGGCTTAGTACCAGCGCCGCCTGGTGCGTCTCTTTCAGACACGGTAGGATACCCCTGTGTGTCTGCGAGGCGATGTCGAGGGACGTAACAGAGCAGCAGTCTATGACGCTCTTGGAATGAGAATGGGCTGTTTGAGCTTGACTGAAAACAACGGAAAGGGACCATGAAAAGTTTCTTTTCGAATCAAGTAAAACTTGGTCGTTCAACAATTTGACAGGGCACGCTTGGCTTGTTGACGCCGACTCGTTGTCTACCGCTTTATCCTGATGAGGGTGGTGGGCGGGGGCTGGTGCCAATCCCAGCCCCAGCTGACATAGGACCAAAGGTTGGGGTCACAACCCAGGCAGGTTTCCAGTCCATCGCAGGGCAAACACACATGAGATGAACAGCCATTTACAATTCCGAGTCCAATTAGCCTGTGCATGTTTTTGGACCGTGGGAGAAGACCGGAGACCCCAGAGAAAAAGCCCTATGTCCAAGTCTGTGCCATTCTTGCTCGGAGACAACACTGCTAGCCACTAATCTGTTGTGTGGCCCGAGGAGAATCACAAGAAGTGGTAATCTTCTTTGTGAGAGCGCACTCTGAAATCACCCCCAGTGCAAAAAAATGTGGCTTTAATGATTCAGGGATACGCAGACTTCTAACCTATAGAGTAAATATTTTGACCCGCTGTGTGGTTCTAACCACATGGGGAAACAATAGATAACAACCACTTGTTTTCGAACAGCTGGGTACATTTAAAGTCTCCTGACGTTGGTAATGATGATGTAATTCTTCTTCCCCCCCCCCCACGTTTTTTTTGCACAACAGGCAGTTTGGAATGCAAATCTACTCCTATGCTACCAATTATAGCCTGGTAGCAATATCATAAAATATTCATTTTCACAGGAACACTATTCTGTGGTGCTGCAAAAAAAAAAAAAGAAGAGAAAATCCTCCTGTGTGTCTGACGGAGAAGTACAAAGATAGACTCACATACCCCTACAGTGTTCCTCTGCCATATCATGTACCTGTCAGGGAAATTACAAAGGCTCGTGAGCTCGCGTCAGATTTCAAACGCCCAACCTTTCTGTCCGACGTTTGTGTTTTTTTCCTGGCAGCACTAAATATATGTGATGCCCTCTAGTATCTCACCAGCTTGCTGTTTTGATCTGTGAGGTTGTGATATAAGCTTTGGTTAATAATTGATGTCTGGAAGGATGTCTCTTTCTCTCTCTCTAGCTCTCTGTAGATCCCTTCACAGAACTCAAAAATGACATTCCTGAAAATAAGAGGGGTCTTCGGCAGGATGAAATATTTCACTTTGTGAATTACTGATGCTCTATGTGGGAGTTCTCGCTCCGCCCTCCTCCGGCTCCCTTGTTATTGTGCAAAAGGTTCGGTGTTTTTATGTTTGCCGTGGCCTTTAGACTCGCTAAGGAAAAAGGCTGCGCTGACCTCATTAGCGGTAACTGGCCGGCACATGAAGCTAGTGATCTGTGTGCTGAGGTTTCCATCTGTATGCTAAACAACAAAAATGACCTTCTCATATATGTCTATCCATGACTAATTAATCCAGGGGATCCGATAGGGAGACCGAGAGACAACTGCTTTGCAAGGAGAAACACAAGTCGAGTGTGTTGTTGCCAAAAATTGGGCGTCTCTCAAAAGGTTGCGTCGGTCCAGTTTAGAGGAATGATCTATCTTTTTTTGGGGGGGAATTTTGGCACGCTTTGCCAAAATTAAAGCTGTTGTCTGAGTTATACTTGTGTTAAAATCTGTGTCGAACAGCTTTACATCGTACTCAAGTGGCAACTATAGTCACGACGTTGCCCAGAAGAATCTCACTGGTGTCTGGTTCTGTCAGAGATTTCTTCCCTCAAAGGGAGTTTTTTTTTTCTCTCTCTCCCCACGGAAGCCTCGTGTTTTGCTCATTGTGTGAATTGTTGGGTTTCTCTGCTCTCTAGAATATTGTAAAGTGTCTTCAGATACTGTTGTGATTTGGCGGCATACAAATAAAATTGAATCGGAAGAATCTGAAATCCTATTTTTAAGCTGCCAACACTTAGCCCACATCAGTTGACGTTTTGCAAGCGGACGTTCAGAGACATCACCTGCAACCGGGAAAATTGACATGTACTATTGAAGGAGACCTGACACTAATGATAGAGACCATTAACTCCTCAGGAAGTTTATTTACTCACTTTATACACTACTGTTCAAAAGTTTGGGGTCACTTAGAAATGTCACTTTTTTTGTTTCAATGCATACAAAATTAAATGAATCAGAAATACACCCTATACATTGTTAATGTGGTAAACGACTATTATAGCTGCAAACTGGTCTGGTTTTTAATGGAATATGTACATAGGTGTATAGAGGCCCATTTCCAGCAACCTCTCTCATTGTGTTTGCTAATCGCGTTAGAAGGTTAGAAAACCCTTGTGAAATTATCATAGCACAGCTGAAAACAGTTTTACTGGTTCTTTATTTAGAATAAAAATCCCTTTTTCTAATCTTGTCAATGTCTTGACTATATTTTCTATTAATTTTGCAACTCTTTTGATGAATAAATGTGTGACTTTTAATGGAAAAATGTGGAACGGTAGTGCATATCAAGTAGGGCTGTTGTTAATCGATGACAAAATTAATTGTCAACTATTTAGATAATCAATTTTAGAGGTTTTTTAACATTTAATACAAGCTTTCTGATTTTTAAGCTTCTTAAAAATGAATATTTTCTGGTTTCTTTGCTCCATTTGACCAAAAAAACCAATTTCAACTGAAAAGACATTTGAGAACATCATGATTTACGGGTTTGTTAACCAATGTTCGACATTTATCAACTTTTTAACTACTTTTATGGACAAAAGAATAACCGATTAATGGAGAAAATAATCCAGCAGTTTAATCGATTCTAAAAATAATCGTTAGATTGTATTGGAGTATTGGTACTTTTTGGTTTTAGGTCGGCGTTAGGTTAAAGGTTAGGGCTACGCATGTAGTAGTGATGGTTAAGGATAGGGTAAGAGGCAAGGAAATGTCGATATACCCACAAAGGATCCATCATAAGAATGTGTGTGTGTGTGTGTGTGTAAAAGAGAGAGTGGAGGAGCAGGAAGGACGAAGGATGAGAAAAATGGTGAAACTCTCTACAGACGCACTCACTCGACTGAAATAAAACCAAGTGCCGGCCAAATTAATACCAGAGGAAACACAAGAGTCTGTTGATATTAATGACTGTGTGAAATTTTTGTGGCGCCGCCGCTGAGGGGGAAACACTGCAGCAGTGTCGGGTGTGTAGTGCAGAGAGGAGAGGATTTGCAAGTATGACGTCTGCTACATGCAACTAATATTAGACCAACACCTGTGCATTAAGGCAGTGTTTTTCAACCTTTTTTGAGCCAAGTTACATTTTTTTCCATCAGAAAAATCACGGGGCACACCACCAAACAAAATTTTTTAAAAAATGATACTCTATTAATTATTTGTTTTCAAAAAATGTTTTTAGACCAATCAGGTGAAATTGGATAATTTCCCACGGCAGACTGGTTGAAAAACACTACACTAATACACTAGGTATTGTTAGCTTAGCATAGGCAGTGGAAAACCGTGGGAATGGATACAGATGGCACATAGAGATTACACATCGCTCATGATGATGAAGATGTCATTTGAAAAACTAAGTATGATTAAAGTTTTGGGGCCAAACTGAAGAGAGAGAGAAAAAAAAATATTATGAGATTTATTTAATCATTATTTAAGAGTGTGAGAGAAGCGCCTGTACACATAGTTTCCATTTTTTGGCCCTTTTTTGGACATTAAGACAAAGACCCAAACAAATAGTAACTTAAAATATGTGTTTTACTGTTAAATTTTCAAATTTTAAACACAACTACAGTGCTTTTTCTTGATTAATGCACTATTTTGACAGGCAGTAACCTGTAAATAACTACAAGATACTGAAAAGTTATTCTGGTGTCAAAGGCAACAGATGGAACAAGGCAATCAGAGATGGCAGACTTCACCCAGAGGCAACAAGCCTCTGGCGGCCTCTGTTTTGTCATTTTGGCAAGTGCAAGTGTGGAAGCACACGCAAACAGACAGACACACCAAAAACAATACTTCACTCTCGCTCTGTGGTGAGAAGTGACCGACGGTAGCCTTGCAGTCGACCACTACAGCCGTTTCCTCCTCCTCTGCAAAAGAGATGATTTCCGCCAAGACTGTGTGAGTTTTTCTTCAAAGCCGCCTCAGTTTCTTTTCAAATTCCTGATGCCGATGATAACTTGGTGCTGATATGCCAAAGAAAGTTTAAGCATTTCTTTATTTGTGAAGCCCCAAAATTCCTCATCTCGATCATCTGAGATCGACTTTATTCTCGGAAAGATGACGACATTATTCTCATACTATTATAACTTTATTCTCAAAAGTTTTTTGAAACTTTCCTTCAGTTTGGCCCTAATAACCCTTACCTCAAACCTGGTTCCCTCTGCTGTATTTTAATATAGCATAAACCTTATGTCCTCTGTCATTTCCAAGTGACAGTCATGCATCAGCGCACATCGCCGGCTTTGGCGTGGAGTGAAATGAGGCCCCAAAAAAAAAACCGCTGAGTATCTTAAAGCCTCCTCCACATTGTGTGAATGCGGTGCTCCTTTAAAAAAAAAAAAAAAAAAAAAAACGTGGATTAATGTGACTTTTGTGATCGCATTAAGCTGCTGCTGCTGCTGCCGTCGTACCGAGCCGCGCTGTGGCAAATTCGGAGCACTTCATATCAAATGAGAAATTAGGAAACATGAAAATCAACATAAGGTTGAAGACGGAAATTCAACAGGGGGGGGGGGGAAACTACTTCACTTATTACTAAATCAATGCTGAGTAAATGATGTTTTGAATCAAACCTTTCAAACCATTAGGAGCCGTAACCTGCAGGGAATTAAAGTCACATCTACCGAATTATAAAAATGAGCACAAAAGAAATCAACCAAGTGAATGACGGTCGGTACATTTGGTGTATTTCTAGATAATAATGTGCTGTACAGATGGTTTCTTTTTATAGCGTCGAGTAGCAGCGTGTCAGCGTCTTTCTGATAAGCACGGGGGGGAAACCTTACAGTGCATCACATATGTGAAGAGTAACTAAAAAGGATGTGTGGCATTAAACGAGAAAACTTACAACATCTCAATGGGGTCAGGGATTTTTAACCCACAGCCTGTATTACATTTCACCGACATGTCTTAATGACGTCGTGGAAAATCATCGCTTGAAAAAGGGCGATTTTCTCTGCCACTGCCCCAGAGGTGTATTCAGCTCTAATTGAAGTGGATGTCTCAGGTGTCCATCATTATATCGAGCTATAGGCTATATGCTACATCAGCACCTTCCTGTCAGAGCATGAATATTTCTGTCACACCATCTGCAGGAAAGCCTAATGGCAAAAAAAAAAAAAAACCTCCACAGGAGTTTCACATTTCCTGCGAAATGTAATTTTTTCGAACAAGAGGATTAGGTGTACGTACGTTATCTTTGCAGACTGGATAATGATCACTTGATAGCAGCCGTGTTTGGCTTCGGTCATTTAAGGCTAATGTATGTATGTACAACATACGGCCCTGGGGCTGGATCCAGCCCATAAATCCCTTTTATCCGGCCCCTGCAATTTCTTCACGAGTTACCTAAGGTTTTTCGCTTACTCGATGATAGGTCAACGGTGTGATGACAGAAAGGGAAAATTTGCAGAGGAATGTGCTGTTTTAAGGGTTCAGTGTGTGAAATGTAGGTGAAATTATTTTCATTTGGCAAAAATTAAAGATTAAATAATCACCTGATTGTATAAATTGTTGTTTTTTCATTCCCCCGGAATGAGCTTTTGATATCAGGTAGGGATGGGACAATACCACTTTTTACCGATACCGATGTTATTTAAGAGTGTGAGAGAAGCGCCTGTATAGTTTCCATTTTTTGGACCCAAACAAATGTAACTTAAAATATGTGTTATACTGTTAAATTTTCAAATTTAACACGCAACTACAGTGCTTTCTCTCAATACAAACTTTAGAGGTGCATTATGTAACAAATCTAAATCAACTGGCCATAAAATCCTCCTAATATGTCACAGAGACTCAGGAATAATGTTCATATAACAAACTGAACTCACCAACAACAACAGTACAGCCAAAATATTTGCATTAAAAACTTATTTTGCAGAGTGCAAATAATGTTTACGTTTTGAAATCATGTTTTGGCATGTGGCGCCACCTACCGCCGTCTACCAGTCATTACAGTCAGTAGAGTCTCAGCTGCCGAGCAACCACGGGTTGCCAGTAAATAGTCACCTGGTTGTATAAATTGTTGTTTTTTCCATTAACCCGGAATGAGCTTTTGATATGAGGTAGGGATGGGACAATACCACTTTTTACCGATACCAATGTTAGTTCGACACAGTCATTTTAACACACACACAACACAACACCCAAAAAGAAGAAATCAACTGCCCAAACATGACATTTTTACCCTCTGTATGCGATATGTTCTACCTGTCCCATATCTGATCAAGTGATTTTGACCGGATACTAGGCCGTTAATGACTTCTCAATTATTCAGATCGACAAGATAAAGTCCAGTCGACGAGTCACTTGATGACGTCATCACATTGACACAACAGAGAAAAATGTAGACATCGACACGTCCTTCTTTTCCTGTCCCCAATACGAGGACCTGGTCAGCTCTACGGAGGCTGCTATTTTGGACCACCATGTACTCGCCGTAACCTGCACACCCACAAACAACCCCCTTTTTTTTTTGAGTTTTGACGCTAACTGAAGGCTACATTTGTTATGTCAGAGCGGCCCTCTGGGGAAAACATGATGACCAGCCCAGCTGCTACACATTTTAGACAGAAGCCAGGAGAGAAAGTGTTTTCAGTCTTTTCTCCACATGCCACTGTTCTATTTCTAACATATTTAATGTGTGAGGAGGAGAAAACCCAGTCTCTTAGATCTGAGGACACTGTGGACATTTTGTAAGAAGCGTCTTAAGGCCCATTTGTTCGGGCTTGCCTTTCTTTAATTGCTTTGTGTTTGCTGTGTTGTTTTTTTTTTTAACAGTGATATTGGTCTATGCCTCTTAATTTCCTTTGTGCAGCACTTTGTGACATCTGTTCTGCTATATGGTTGCTGTAGGACCTATTTGTTTGTTATGGCATTAACATATTGGTTTTATGGTGTCATTATTGATTTTAATAGATTATTTAGGGCCTCCACTCTGATTAGTCTTTTTTTTATCATCTTTTCCTTGGACTTATTACACTTTGAGTGCACTTTTGAGGGCCTTGCCATGCATGAAACCTCAGAAAAGTCAAGAGGGATCCGATTAATTTTGCAAGAACTATAGTTAAAAACAACTTTGCACATTTTGTGTTCCCACTAGGCCTGCAGCAGGCTTCCACCTCCGTTACCTTCTTTGTATGCCTGTTAGCATGGCAACCATAATAGTGGCCAAAAGTGTGTTCGCAAGAGCTTTGAACTGTGATTACAGACTTGGGAACTTTGAACTGTAGAGGGCAGCATTGTACCTCTTCGTATGCCAGAACTTATTGAAAGAAGAAGAGGAAAGGACGAGAATGCAGCTTCTGCCCAGTCTCTATTTTATCTCTTTCTCACCTTCTTTTTATGGTCAATCTGTCTATGATGATAACCTGTAAAGCCAGTCATTGCGCCACCTACTGACAACGGGAAGTACGCCTTCAGTGAGAAACATTATTTAAAGGTGCCATATGTAAGAAAGTGGCCAAAAACGGTTACTACATTTTAATTCAAAATACAGAGGTCTTTTGGGTTTCGTTTTTTGACATAACTGGCAACCCGTGGTTGCTCGGCAGCTGAGACTCTACTGACTGCAATGATTGGTAGACGGCGGTAGGTGGCGCCACATGCCAAAACATGATTTCAAAACATAAACATGATTTGCAGTCTGCAAAATATTTTTATTAATGCAACTATTTTGACTGTACTGTTGTTGTTGGTGAGTTCAGTTTGTTATATGAACATTATTCCTGAGTCTCTGTGACATTTTAGGAGGATTTTATGGCCAGTTTCGACAACTGCAAACCTCTGACAAAACAAATTATTATATTGTATAATGGCTATTGCAGTCGCTCCACACCCTGACATGCATAAAGGTATACTGGTATACTGCTAAATTAACTTTTTATTTGAGCATATCTGACTTTTTTATCATTTAATATGACCTTTTGACTTGGACAGATGGCCACGACTGGTGCTACATACAGTAAATAAACATATTTTCGTACACATAATGCTGCTGCTGCTGCTTATACTCGAAGCTGAACTGCTATGGAGGCAGATTCTTAGTTCGAAAAAAAACAAAAAACAAAAAACGTTGCGCAATGTGTTATGCATGACAAATTTCCATTGGGTCTTTGGTCCTGTTTAAAATGTTATGAGGACCAGCGTAATCAGAATCTAAGTGGAACATGTCTGAAAAGGGGCTGCAGAGGCTATGTCCTGCTCTTTTCTTCCTCCACTGAATCCTATTTAATTAAAAAGAACACAGAATAATGCGCCAACATGGATCGCGGCTGTCCTACTCTTTTGTGTGCTTGTCACACGGTCTGCTCACAAGGTCCCATCATCGGCGTATGAGCTCCCGGAGCATAACACAGTTTGTATTCAGCCGGTGTGACGGGGGGAAAGCAGCAATCTTGTCTGTCGAAAGACAATAATTCCACTCAGTTGCCCTGTTGTGCACATAAATGTGCTATGTGATATCAGTACTGAAATCTGTCACCTTGCAAAATGAAATTTAAAGTCTGTGGGAAAGTCAGAAAGATCCTCCTTTACTTCTCACAAAGTCAGCGTGGATTTAACTTGCCAGTGTTTTAAAAATATATATATATATATAGATACATTTGATGCAATATTTTAAATTTTTCTAAATTGAAAATCAAATTAATCAAGACACACACAAATCAAATCAAATTTAGAAACATTTTAGAATTTTAGAACTTTTTTTTTTAGTCTTGAGACCTTGATCCCACTGATGAAAGATACAATGACCAGCATTCTGTCATTATGATGTGATACACTGAGTGCACAGCATAATAGTGAGTGAGTCTCGCTTTCACTGTTATCGTCTTGGTTACCGTGACGCAGTTTTCTTTGAAAAATTACTCCATTTATATGCCACAAAGAAACGACATTAGTCTGTATCCAAAACAAGCCAGTCCACACTTCAAAGAATGACCGACCAACATCAGTTCATACACAAGACAACATTCTGAAATAGATGGGGTTTCTTTTACAATTCTGAATCAAGTTCACAGTTGTTTTGATAAATTTCTTTTAAATGAAATTTTGCCTGTGTGTTTTCTCTGAGAAGTCTTCAATCACACCGGTGTCCACTCATCCGCTCATTTGTCCAGTAATTTGTTATCTATTTTCCTCTATAAAGGAACATCATTTACAAAACGGATATCATATTTCTATTACAGAGCTGAAACTCGTGACATCATTTACTCCTTAGGAAAGTGGTTACTCATGAAGCAGTTTTCCCATAGACATCCATTCAAGCTGAGTTATTTGAGTTGCCCCCCGGTGTCTATTCAACATGTTTTTACTTCCACATTGGCATCCTTGGGAGAACCTAAAGACTACATCCACTTGTTATGAATGGTCCATGGTTGTGCTGGCTGGAGTGCCGCAGTTTTGGGTCTCAAGGTGGATTTCCACTGGGCACATTACAGCCGCGGCGTGTCAGCGGGCGCGTTACGGCAGCGCAGCGGTGCCTTGGGAGCCAGCGGTATTCACGGAAGATCACGCGATAATCCCGAACGGACGCGAGTTTGCGAGATCCCGCGATAGACTGTGTGTATAAAGGAAAAACAAATAAACAACACAGCTTCTTTCATTCTTCGACGTGGAAGAACTGTTGATCTGGTGTCATAAATGTCTCCCGTCGTACATTATGACTCTCCAAGACGCTCTGATTAATTGCCTGTTGACCTCGTAGCACCGGTCACGACGCAATGTTGATGTGAAGTTGTGATAGGCTATACGACCTGTGTATTGTGTTTTATTTTGAAAGGGGGGCGGAAGTGTTTTACGGTGATTTTGTGTCGGACTTCCTGTCAGGTGCGATCTGCTCTGTTGAGACGCCGCCGCGCGTCCGGTGGAAATGCTCACATTGATTGGAATGGAATCGATCGGCAACGGCGACCGCGCTGCTGACGTGCCACGGCTGTAACACGCCCAGTGGAAATCCGATTTTTGATCAGACACCCTCTTCCGGGCGACCCACAGGGTGATCAGGCCCCAATTTGTAACCAGGTATCTCACGTCACCCTTCACCAAGATCTACTTGATGGCTCTTTGTCTCTGTAATCCATGGATTTTATCATCACCCGTCTTAATCCAGAGCCAATGGGAGACTTTTTCAGCTGCTTCCAAGATCTACTTGATGGTTCATCGTATCTGCAGTACACGGATTCCTACAATCCATAGACTTCGCTACTCATCACCCCTCTTAATCCAGAGCCAACGGGACACTTCCAAGATCTTCTGGATGTCTCTTCATCTATGTGGTCCATGGATTCCCTAAAGCCCCCAGACCCGGAGAAGAGAATGCCCTGGAAAGCCCCTGCAGTCCACTTCAATAGGCGAGCCTTCAAATCCTCACACTCCACACATCCAGAGAGGCATATTTGGTCATCTTCCTCTCCTGTGCCTCTTCCCAAGGAGTGTGGTGTCCCGAAAAACTACCTAGGTCAACCAATCTGTCCCTCTTGAATGTGTCCCACCCTGGGTCTTTGAATAGAATCATGTGAATGTACAATATGTGTGACCGGAAACACGAATACAACGGTCTGCAAGGATGGAATAAAAAGGACATTTTAAAGCATGGGTAAATCCACAATGAACAGAGGCAAAGTTCCCGTCGCAGCACAGGATTTGCATTCCTGTTTGTTTTTTCACTGACGAGTTGTTTTTGACGTCACAGTTGTGCTGTATTCAATGAACGCGTCGGCGCAGAGGGAACACGGACAGCAGTGACAAGCAGTTTTACATCTTTGTCGTCCGTCTCTCAAACTGAACGGCAACTACATTAATCTAAATCCCTGCTGAAACTGTGTGCATAATAAAGTCACAGTGGATAAGGTGCAGCGTCAGCGTCAAGACTGCCAAAATAAAGTTGCCTAATAGAAGAAGAAGTTACTGCCACGTCTCCATCATTGCCAATCACAGCCGATAAAAAAAAAAACGATGTTATTGTGGAGTCATTTGGATCAGTAGTTAACGCCGTTTATGCTCATCCCCACTGCAGACATAAATCAGATATTAGTGGGTGTTAATGTTGGGTATCAAACTGTTGTAACTTCGTTCATTAGAATATGAACTCTCGTTTTGACGCCTTGAGAGGTTTGAGTGTGTGAATGAATGTTTGTTTGTCTCTATGTGTTGGCCCTTGAGATGGACTGGACCAACTATACAGGGTGTGACCCCGCTTTTTGCCCCAAGTGTCAGCTGGGATAAAACGGTAGAAGATGAGTGAGCGAGTGAAGACCTTAAACTCCCAATGGAGACAATTAACTCCAAAGTTTAATGCTAACTGACGTTATAAATTAAATAAGAAGTAGAAGTTCAAGACATCCGTTCCGAAAGATTCCTTTCTGCACCAGCACAGTTGCCCCCTGGTGGAAATTCAATAAATGATTACTTTTCAAATGGGAAAACCTCAAATGGGAAAACCAGAGGTCTACTTCAGCTTTTCCACAATATTGTTATTTTGTATTATTAGCTAAAATGATCTTTGAATGAGAATGTAGTGAAACCACGCAGTCGATACGTGAAGCGGTGCTTTACAGAAGATAATACTCATGTTCCTAATTGAAGGGATAGTTCGGAATTTTGGACATAAGACCTATTTTCCAACTCAGCCGGTGTGATGGAGACGTCTGGAGACGTTTTCAAGAAATTCCATTCAGTTCTTCTAGTTGCCGAGTTCGCTGGTGCTATGGCTAGCGCAAGTCAATGGTACACGGTAGCATGGCATAAGAAACACTCATACCGACTCCACAGTGCGCCTGAGGCAAATCAATTGTAACGGCAGACTATCGATGTACATATTTGTGTTGATAGAATAATATTTGAAACAAAACTGACCTTGCATCGCATCGCATGTATTTTTGAGGGACTACTTTCTCGGCAGCAGCGGAATCAGTCCACCGCTGCCGGAAGTATGACGTGCTGCTGCTGCTGCTGAGACATAAATCCTTCAAATTGCAAGGTTGGTTTTATTTCAAACATTCTATCAACACAGATATGTACATCGATAGTCTGCCGTTACAATCGATTTGCCTCGGGTGCACTGTGGAGTCGGTATGAGTGTTTCTAATGCCATGCTAGCGTGTACCATTGACTTGCGCTAGCCATAGCACCAGCGAACTCGGCAACTAGAAGAACAGAATTAAATTTCTTGAAAACGTCTCAAGACGTCTCCATCACACCGACTGAGTTGGAAAATAGGTCTTATGTCCAAAATTCCGAACTATCCCTTTAATGAGTTTACATATTGAAGGTATCTACGTCATTCCAATGATGCTTCAACAAAAAAAAAAAATACTAATGATTTTCCTTAACTGGGAAGCTGTCCTTAGTTTCTGGGCTATTGTTGTATAAAGTATTTTTGACAACGTCACAATGTTACCTTGGTCCAGTTTTTCTGACAATAACATATTTGATTTGTCAGATCAGAAAATATTCAGTTCATCTTTTAAGAAAATATTGGATGGGATTTGTTAATGTAAGACACGTTACAAGCTAAAAAACAAACAAACAAACGAACAGGCAATATACCAAACCAGACTAACACAACCCAAGCCGCATATGCACAACCATCCGTGTCTAAACGAAGCTGACAGCTCAGACTGAAATCCATTACAATCATTCCACGATGTCAGTGCAGATGTATCGCTGACAACAGCCAGTAAAAAATACATGTAAAAAGTCGAAATAGGTGCCACACGCAGGCATCGTTTTTCAGGTGCAGCGCGTTGTAACAGCTGGACCAGAATTTGGTCTCTGCGTCACAGTCAGATCTGGAGCTTTTTTAGCCATTGTTCTCCGTGATTGAAATTCACAGTCAGCTATCAATCTGCATTATAGACTGGTTTCCCCATGTCTGGTGGGGGCTAACTGAAACAGATTGAGACAGCTCTTGCTCACTGCATCGCTAATGGCTGCCGGTGAAAGACGACTCTGTGCATTTGACCCGTATGTGGAAGAGGATCACGTCGCCGCTCGGAGCGATGGGGAGAAACGCAGCTCAATAGAGACGGTCTCTTCAGCATCAGTCACCAGTCAACAGTGTCCTCATCCTATTGACTAAATGTTGCCCAGAAACAGAATCTAATCACGGGGGTTTGGGCAGGCACGAGTCCTCCTAATGGTCTACCATTAGCCGAATGGAACACAGCCCAAAGTATAGGGGTATGTATGAAACGGCATACTTGTTGTCGTGGCTTTCACATACTCCTCTGCATCTAAATACAGCAGGGGAGGTTTGATGAATGACAACTTGCTCACTTTTCATAATTTCTGTCAGGCAACCCCACATTAACCTATAAAAAGGGCACACGCACACACACGCATACAAACACGGAGAAACAAGATTTTGAGTAAAAAATCTGCATCGAACGGATAATACAGCATGTGCCGCCAAAGTGAAACAATCTCCAGGCCATTTTGCCGGGCGGCCCACAACAGAGCCATTATACCTGCATGGCGTAATTGACAGTGAACACAGGAGATGCCGTTAATTGATTACCGAGGCCCCGCGGTAATGGAAAACGCAAAGCCTCATTGTATCTTCCACAAAGCCGCTGTCAGGGACGCCACCACACAAAGACTTTCCAGAGGCAGAACCATTAATGTTTCTAGATCTTTCCCCCGGGGGACGGAAAACATTTAAAGACCTCAACAGACTCTTTTAATTCAATGAATAATTATCTTCGGGATGATGACGTCCAGATAGCTACCACCTCCGAGGAGGGTAATGTTCCCCCTGTGAGCAGCACAAGTCAAAAAGAGGGAGGGAAAGCAATGATTAGATTTTGGTTGAGGATTTTTTTTCAGGATCTTTAAAAAAAACAAAAAAAAAACAACCAAAAAACCTGTTAATCTTCACAGCAGGGAGGTTGATTAGTTTGCATAGCAGCCTTTCTGTTTTGTATCTGCTCCTGGTCTCTTTCTTCTGTCGCTACCTCACCTCCTTGTTCTGTCCTTTCTGTCCCCACATTTTTCCTTTCACCCCAACCGGTCGAGGCAGATGTCCGCACATCTTTGATTCTGGTTCTGTCAGAAGTTTTCTTCCTGCTAAACGGGAGTTTTTTGTCTCTCCACTGACAACTAATGCTTGCTCATTGTGTGAATTGTTGGGTTTCTCTGCGCGTTACAGCAGCGGCTCGGTGCCTTGGGAGCCAGCGGTATTCGCGGAAGATCACGCAATAATCCCGAACGGACGCGAGTTCGCGAGATCCCGTGATAGACTGTGCGTATAAAGGAAACAACAACAACAACAACAACAACAACACAGCTTCTTTCATTCTCTGATGTGGAAGAACTGTTGATCTGGTGTCATAAGTGATTTTATGTTCCTCCACTTCAACAATCAGTCTCTCATCGTACATCAATTGACTGTTGACCTGGTAGCACCGGTTACAATGTAATGTTGATGTGAAGTTGCGACAGGCTATATGAAGCTGCGTATTGTGTTTTATTTTGAAAAGGGGCGCAGAAGTGTTTTACTTTGATTCTGTGTCGGACTTCCTGTCTGGTGCGATCTGCTCTGTTGAAATTTACGCCGTTCAACAGCGGCAACGGCAAAAATAGAACTGCTACCTATCGAAAGCGATTCGGCGCGGCGAGCTGCTTCTGGGACGCTGCTGAGATGTTCTGCAGCGCGCCCGGTGGAAATGCTCTCATTGATTAGAATGGAAGCGATTTGCAACGGCACGCGCCCGGTGGAAATCCGCCTTAAGTTTGACCGTTGCTGTGAACGTGAGAGGATAAAGTGGTAGACGATGAATGAATGAAGTAGTTGGTCGTGTGTAGTTTGGTCAAAATATGGATCTTGGGAATGGTTCAGATTATCACGATAGCCTGACACCGTGCCACTTTATTAGGTACACCTGTTCAACTTGGTGCATTGAGGCATGTCGACAAAATGGGTCTGGCCCGAGTATTAACAAAAACTGCTGATCTACTGGGATTTTCCTGCGCGACCTTCACTATACAGTTGACAGAGAATGGTCTGAAAGAGAGAAAAATATCCAGCGAGCTGCAGTTCTGCGGGTGTGAAGTGCCCTGTTGATGCTGGAGGTCAGAAAAGAATGGCAAGTTTGAAATGATGGAAACAGCAACAGAGCAGAGCAACCTACACACAGATGGGCTTCAGCAGCAGGAGAACACGCCAGATGCTACTCATGACACTTTATTAAGTGTTGTGTGTACTCAATGTTGACACTCAAGTGGCACTGACTGAGTCACAAGCAGAAACCAGAAACTGTACATAAAAAAAGTGGACGTCATCTTCTGGATTATTACTGGATAGCAACCACTTTTTTTTCAAAAAGAACTCAATTTGAATGGGAAATGGAAATGAGCGTCTACCACTTAGGAGTTAATGGTCTCAATTGCTGTTTCAGTAGACAATAGAGTGATTGACAGCAGGTACAGGTGAATGGTTGCTGATGATGTCTTTGAATTTCCGGTTGCATGACCTCAACATGGTGCTGACTTAATTATAAACATTTTCACAACTGGTTGCCACTTATCGTCTTAGTCTGACACAGTAGTTTTTTTATTAATTTTTTATTGATAAGCTCTTTAGGGCTAACTAGCGCTTATTTTCTCAATTTAAATGAGTAATCGCTTGGTCCACGAAAAGTCAGAAAACGTTGGATCATTTCCTTTCAAACCTGGATATGATGACGTTCTCAAATGTCTTGTTTTGTCCACTAACCAAAATGATTCAGTTTTGATGAATTCTTTGCTTAAAAAAAAAATGAACAAAAAATTTAAAATATTCACATTTAAGAAGCTGAAAAATCTGAACACTTGTTTTAATTCTTTGAAAAAACGCTCAAACCGATGATCAAAACAGCTGACGATTCATTTAGTAATCGATTATTAATCGGGTAATTGTTCTAAGCTCTTATAACAACAGGGTTTTTCATGGTGTCACAGTTCTAGACTGTTTAAACTGATGTTGGCATCAAGACGATTCGGAAAAAAAAAATGAATAAGAATCTGCAGAAATAAAACCAACATAATTAAGAGATTGTGTCTCGTTGCTGTATGTAAATTGTTTGTATTGCATTTCTTTTTCATCTAGATTGAGATGTGGATCTCATCTGCGCTCAGGATCCAGCCTCCAGCTCCTCCTCTGATGCATCGTTTGCATCAGTACTTTGGAAGGGAAGGAGCACTTGTCCGCGCACTGCTGCACCTCCCAACAGCTCATTCACTGACTCCACTTCACCAGGTGATGACGGGCGGACGCGCGGCAGTGAAAATGATGTGTTTTTAAAAGTCGGAATTCACGTAGAATGGAGATGCGCCTCGGTCACTGGCTTTTGATCATTTACTCCGAGTGGATCTGGCTCTTAACCCTAACTTCCATCCTGGACGGAACGAACGCGGCGGTAAGGTGCATTCCCTCCTGCCAGCTGCCGCTCACAGCAGCAGCAGCATCACTTCCCTTGGAACTCTCTGCGCTGGATTTGGCTAATTTTGGCGACGCACCAGAGGAACAGTTCGCTGGATCTAACGAGGACCTCCCGTGCGCCAAACCCTGCCCAGCCGCTGCCGACGACGACGAGAAGCGCGACGTTGGGGAATTTACGAGCGCGGAAAGTTCGTCCCAAGTGCAGGCGCTGTTGCAGGGAAACGGAACAAGTGTCCACCAGGAGGACGCAGTAAAAGACAAACTTTCCAACTCGGAAGGGGTTTCTCACGCGTCCCATCTTTTGCCTGAAAACGAGCCAGAGACGAGCAGCGGTCACGCACGAAGCTCCCGCGGAGAAAATGTGGAGCAGGAGGAGGAGGGAAACGAGGACAAGGATGTGGCCATTTGGAGACGAACGCGCAGGAGCGCAGAGACTTGGCCCGGGTTTAGAGAAGAGGGCGAGGACGAGGTTCCGTTCTCGGACCCGGAGGAGTTTCAGCTCACGAGTTCTACCTTTGCTCTGAGCGGAGACACGGCTCACAACCAGGCGATGGTGCACTGGTCCGGACAGAACAGCAGCGTAAGTTTTGCTCATGCTCTCCAGATTTTTTTTTTACGCACGGAGCTGCTTTGACGCAGTGTGGTCAGTCTGCACTCACACACACACAGCGGCGTGTGTGGTCACTTGTGGAATTTTAAAGCGTGTATTGGCTGATTATAACAGAGTCGATTGGTTTTGGAAATTGAGATTTTGAATTTGTGGGTATATCAGTATTCCAGACTGATCTCCTGGAGATTTACTTTTGGCTGATTCTACCATAAAATCCTCAAACTAAACTTTACCTTTTATTGTTATAATGTAATGTCTTACATTATGGGGAATTGTGCCATTTGTCATAATGTGACCGATGTCTTAACCATTAAAAATCCCTTTAAATGTGTGAGGACCAACAAAAATGTCCCACCAAACGTAGGCTAGAATCAAAATGTGTCCTCACAACCTTCACACACACACACACACACACACACACACACACACACACACACACACACACACACACACACACACACACATTTACACCCACACGTCTGTGCTGCCATTCTTTTCTGCACTTGTCTTTCATTTAGCTGGTTAAATCCATAACCAGAGCACCATCCCTCACCTTAATCATTAACCAGTTAATGCCAAACCTTAACCTAACCACAAATCACAAAATCCTCATAAGAACCAGGTTCTGGTCTCCATGAGGACTACTGGTCCTGACAAGGTCTACAAAAAAGAGTACAGAATCACACACACACACACACAATTTGGGCAGCCTAACTCAACACATAGCACTAACCTTAACCACCTTAACTATAACCAGTTATTACCTAACCCTTACCACAGCTCACATCATAATCCTAACTTTTGAGCACCAGAAATGAGGTTCTGCCTCATTAGGACCAGGTTTTGGTCTCTGTGAGGACTACTGGTCCTAACAAGGTTAGTGTTAATGCCAGGGATAGGGTCCTAATAAGGCAAGAAATACAAGCAATACACACACACACGAGCGCGAGAGCCTGTTGTGCTGGCACTTGTGTATGGGAATACTTTATTAAATAAATGAGATCAATGAACCCACATATCGTCTTGTTAGTGCTTTATGTTTTGCTCAAAGTATGAGTGATGCTGTAAAAGGCTGGGTAAGCATTCAGCTCACTCACTGATACACTGGCTGAGCAGATGTCGTGAGAGCACACAGCTACTGAAGGGTGAATGTGATTATTATTATATATGCTCATGCAGCTGCGGAACAGGTGGACCTTATTATAATGCGCTCTTAATAGTAATAGCAATAATAACAAATAATACAAAGCACGACATTTGTGTGCTCAAAGTGAGAGAAAATGAGATGAGTAAGTTAGAGTAAAACCCCAAGAGTTTTTTTACGTTGCTACATAAAAATGCTCTTTGAAGCCCTCACGCTAATATTTAGAGGAGTGGTAATCCACAGTTTGAGAGCATTAAAATAATTTTAAAAAGTGTCTTGTCTTGTGCTTCTGAACTTCCAATAACCCGCAGTGGAGGATTCGCGTGAACATGAAGGCACTTAGAAAAACAACAGGGAGTCTGCAATGTGAGCTCACCCATTAACTGCATTATGCACAAGCAATGGGACTTAAAAAATGCGTTCTGAAAGATACTTGGACCGGCGACAAGTTCAGCCGAAAACCACAAACACTCGCATGCTTACTCTCTTTATTGTTTTGGTCAGGAGTCAAACAGCAGAATTTTACGATATTTGTTGTCCCTGAAGAGACATTCGAGCGAGGCCAGTGAAATGTGTAAGGGGGGTTTGTGTGCGACTTGAAATGTAAGCATGAAGTTGTTTTTTTGGCATCGTGTTGGCTGGAATTGCTCCCTGGCAACATTTTTTAATGAAAGAAGGCAGATCATATTCGCTTGATGCAGAGAGACAGAGATCTAAGATGCTGGCACAGCGGTTTTCATTCGTCCTTGAGGCCAAGTGACAGTATTTTGTTTTGTGAGAAATATGTACTTTCATTATCAAATAATCTGCTCATTCCTCCTTCTTCTTCTTCTTCTTTTTTTTAACTAATTAATTTTGTTTTCCGCTGAGCAGCATGTGTGGATGTTTTGTTTGACTAACAGTCCAAAGGGGCAGAGATAAAGTATTTGATTTACTCTGTATGTTCAGTTTTGTTTGATCTGAGAAAAAAAAAAACGGAGACGTGACTATGGTTTTTGGAACTTCTCCTGGCTTTCCATTAATTACCATTCATTATGCTAAGCTACAAGCTTCACACCTGCTCACACCTGCTCACATTTTGCTTATTATTCAGCTTTTCGAAAACAGTAGGGGTGTACCAGAGCTGGCCCGAGGCATCATTGATGCATCATTGACACTATTGCCACTATAATAGTGTGCGGGAAAAAAAAGCATTTTAACATAAAAACAAGTCTAGATATCTTTAGATACATTCATATATCTAAAATAGGGTTTAACTTAAATTATTTGGTATTAATTTGTAGTTGAAGATTGCACATGTAGTGCACATGGGGCCCAAAAAGCCTTGGGCCTGCCCTGGGTTTATCCATCTATTCTTCTAACGCTCATCTATATAGTAAATTATCACATTATATTATAGTATAATGACATTTACATTCAGGCTGCACAATATATCAAATATTTATCGCCATGGTCGTGATATCAACATGCACACAATACATAATGCAAAAGATATATACACACATCACAAAGACTGCTTAAACTGCAATCTCTCCTTTGTTTGTGATTATTATTATTATTATTTGGCCTATGCGAACCTACGATAAGAATCTACCATTAGCATATCGCAAAAGTCCTATCACTATTGCAATATTTTAACGACGTTATTAAATATTACATTTTCCTAATATTGTGGGAGCCATAATTTACATACAATCGGCTGACTTTTGAGCCATGATTCATTTAGTAGTGGAGATTTTAACGACGTGACCGCGCAAGGCATCGACTCTGTGGTTATCACGAGATTCACCTCGCTGTGCGTCGGCCAGAACACCACTTAAGGCCAGATACTCTGGAGAATGAAATAAAGAGATGTGGGTTATAGTTGAGTCTCCATTTATTATATCCTGCTGAATGCACACACGGAGGCAACCCAGGCCTTATAACAATACAATAATGCTGACTATACTGTGGTACATACTGTGGTTTTCTACAAAGAAAGAACAAGTAAATAAAATGGCTATATTGATTTAAAAAGGGGGCTCAAAATACCAGCTATTAAACACACATTATGTTGCATTCTCGCACATTGTAATAAACATTATTTTGGTTAATTACTTCACAATATAATTCACAAAATGATGGAGCTGATGTAATGTTAGTTAAAAAGGGATTGAGAAGGGGTGGGGTTTGATACGTTTAAAACTTTTTACCACTCCTTTTGAAAAGGTGAACTGGTTAATATGTGTTTGGTCATTTATTTCATTATATTCTTCTGATTATGTCTGTTGTGCTTGGATACTCTTATTCTGAAATACATCTGTACACTTCCGGTTGCGCCGCTACTACGTCCGGCAATACCGCGAGCCATACGCTAACGTTAGCCAAACAGGTAATAAAGTTAAACACACTGTCAACTCGTATTCTAACACAACGTATAAACCACTTCACATGAATAATAACAGGTGATTAATTAACACATGTGAACATGACACGGGCACATTCACACCCTGACGTGCTAACTTAGACAAGCACAGTCACTGCTAGCAGGTATGTAGCTACCATTAGCAAGCGAGCTGCGCCCTCTAGTCTCACGCGCACATAACTGCAGCTGCAGCAACACATTAAATCACAACACAGCGTATAATACAATACATGAATGAATTTGTACACACTGTCATTTTACACAGATACACATACTGACCTTAGTGACATCCCACACAGCCAAATACGTTCAATATGCGTCTGATCCAGTGCAGCACTTAATTACAGGACCTCGGTGACAACTGGTGACAACATACCACCAGCAGGTGGCGTAACATCAAGCAGAACAGCCACTTTGTGGCCTTAAAAAACAACAACAGCCTTCTTAAATGTGGACATTTTCTGCTTTATTTGCTCCATATTATGACAAAGACATCTTTAAAACTGACATTTGAGTGAATCGTGAAAATAATAATTTGTCGCATCGATTACTAATTCGATTACTAACTGTTTTGGTAACGGATTAATCAGGTTTTTCAGATTGTTCTGCTTCTTAAATGTGAATCTTTTCTGCTTTGTTTACTCCACACAACAAAGAAATCACAATACAATTTATGAGTTTTGCTTTGTGCACAAAACAAAGCAGCGAAGGACATCATCGTTTCCAGGTTTGGTGAAAAACGATCAACATTTTTCAACGTTTTATGACATTTTAATGGAGCCAACGAGTACTCTACGCTTATTTATTTCAGTCCTCCATCTAAAGATGACTAATGTTGGCTTAAAATAGTTGTGTGACACATATAGTTGGATGACAATAGAATAGGTGTTATATTCCCCTGTAAAATCCAGATTATTGGCGTTTAAATGATAGGAGATTGTTGCTGTTTGTCACATGGCTTTGGCTCCGGCTATAATTAATGAATTATGTCATGTCGTCAGGATTCGACGTGCATTAGAATCCGATGACACATACTGACAGATACATCACATATTTCAGAAAGTTGTTTTTCCCAGTCAGTGTGACTTGTTTATCTTTAGATATTTCCCTCACAGGATGAGTCAAATCCTGCACACTCAGTGTCATCTCTGCGTGCGTTTTCCCCCACTTCTGCTTCACGCCACGCCCCGTCACCCCCCACACGACATCAAACGTAAGACGATTTCAAAGAGGTTTTGATGCGACCAGTTGCACGTTTAAACAGGCAGCTTACACGCCTGCGCAGTCTGCACACGTCACGTCATGTCACTCCTGGCGTGTGAATGCGACTGAGTTTGTGTGGGGTTTCAACACTTCAGCGAGCTGTCATCGCATGTTGACTTATGGTCATATGGTCCAGTAAACGCACGGAGTCTTCTGGTTTCTTCAGTGAAGTCAACCAGGATGCATTCGTTGGGGCTGCTGGTGCCAATCCCTGGTCCCCAAGTCCATCACAGGGACCTTTGTGTAGAGACAAACAACCATTCACCTGCACACTCAGTTTAGAGCAGAGGTCACCGCACAGGGCCGGCCCCAGGCATAAGCGAACTAAGCCGCTGCTTAGGGCCCTGTGACCACTGGAGGGCCCCCGAGAGGAATTAACTTGCCGTTTGTTTATTTAGATTTTTTCTCCCCATTTTTACCAAAGCTTCTTCACAGTTTTTACGTAGTTGTCAGATGTGATTATTTAACTTCATATTTTATTTATAAACCATTTTTTATCACCTTGTTCCGGGTGTCGCCAGTAGGGGGAGTTGCTGATTTTGCCAAATATTAATTGAATGTTTTTTCTGTAAGTTTGCAAATCTGGTGTCTGCTTCCATGCAACAAAAAGTTCTCACATTTAGTTTTACAAGTGTACTTGTATTCGTGGCATAAGTAGAATAAGTACACCTACCTTTAGTATAGTAGGTGTGTGAATGATCAATAATCATTATTATTGGCAGTAACAGAGGGCCCAAAAATCAAATTTTGCTTAAGGCCCCATGGAGGCTTGGGCCGGCCCTGTCACCGCATGTGTCAATATAAAGCCCACCACTCAATGTAACATCATAATTAGTTATTTCGGTATGTTTTTTTAAATGAATTTATTAATTTTCATCATAAAAACATCTATATTGTGAACTATTTATCATTCCCTATTAAAACAAACACTTTATGTGAAATATCATATTTTTTCACTTCACTGGCCTCCAACTGACCAAACTAGACACTCAGTGGCCCCCAGGTCATTTGAGGTTCAGACCCCTGCTTTAGTGGCCAATTAACCTTGGACATGTGGAAGAAAATATTGAATAGCCACCAGGGGGCGACTTCACTCTTGCAAAAAAGTCTATGGGAAAAAAAATTTCTCACCCAATTTATAACCAGTGAACATTTTCCTGAGTAATTAATAGTCATGGTCACTAGTTTCATAGAGGAAAATAAGCAATAATATACAGCAAATATGTGATTGACAGCTCGTATCCTTCCCCAGTTTTGCTTCATCTTACTTCACATTTAATCATGAAGTTTGTTTTCTTACTTGCTAACCTTGGGGGAAAGAACCCGTCCTTGACAAGTTGGATATGTATTTATTGATGAAAAATGCAGGTAAGTCCTCGTCTAAATGTATATGTGATGATCCTGAGACTGCAGACTGACACCCAGCGTGGAACATCAATGAGGGTTAGTTGGCAGAAAGTGAATATAAGATAAGATAAGGCGTGCTTTATGAATCCCCGCAGTGGAATCCAGTCATCCAGCAGCTGACGAAATAGACAAGACAAAGTAGATCAAATAAATAAATAAATAAGTGAGTAAAGACATAAAAAGGCAGCGCAATCAGTACATAAAAGCATCAATGGAATGGTAGTGCAGTCGACAGCTCAGGTAATGATAAACAGGTATCTCTTAATATAGGAGCTTGGTTGCGGGTGATTTCTGCGTCAAAATGGGAGCTCAGATTCTTTCAGATGAATTGCATCCTCAATCCTTTATATTGTGTTGTATAACATGTTAAGCTTTCCATGGGAACTAAAAATAAAATATTGAACATTAGGAACTGAAATATAGGTGTTAAATATTACATTGCAACATAAACGTTGGCTAAAACAATCATATTTAATGCAAATACAATTGAATATTTATGCTATTCCTCAATCACAGGCACAGCAGACAGCACACAACTTACTTTAGGGCAGGGGTTCTCAAAGTTTTGATACCTGAGGGTCAATTTAGGAACCCAACATTGGACTGAGGGCCGCCAAAGGAAAAAAAACCAGGAAAAAAAACCAGAAAGAAATCCCATTTAATAATTTTAATGACCAGATTGCAGTTCTACAGTTTAGCAGAATAGAAGCGTTAATATGATGTAATTTAAGCATTAATATAATAACGCTTAATTATATATATACTATAATTTACTGGGCAATTACCCAGTATTTTGGCCATTGTTCTTACCTTCTGATTACAGGTTAATACCAAGTAACACATAATATTTTTATATAACCAAGTAATATTTCTGTTACCATATATTTACTGGGTAAATAGCTAGTAATTTGGGGCTGTAGCTACCTGCTTATTACCAGCTTATAACCCAATAATACACTAAAATTCACCATAGAAACCAGGTAAATACCCAGTATTATTGTTTACACTTATTGGTCTGTATCCAGTAATGTCCAATAAGCATTTTAACAAGCTTAGTAGCTCCTGGATTAAAACTATCAACTGTAATTCATTGCGGGCCGCCAGAAATGTTTCTGTGGGCCGCCATTGGCCCCCGGGCCGCACTTTGAGAACCAATGCTTTAGGGCTTTTGAGGCCACACCCCCTCCATCACATGGCAACACGGGTGATACATATACATATATATTCAGTAGGTATTTATACTGTATACAAATAAATCTGCGATAAACATGGTATCTCTAAATAGGAGCTTGGTTGCGGGTGATTTCTGCGTCAAAATGGCAGCGCAGATTCTTTCAGGTTCTTGTTGTGAAACTTACTTTCACAAATGAAACTAATGGACAGCTCCCGAACTCTGGAACAAGTTGGAATAACAGTTTCTTCCTGTTTTGTGCATACTATGTACAGCACTTAGGTGTTGAAAAAATGTGCTTTAGAAATTAAGTTGGATTAGACTGGATTGGAATCAAAAGGGCAGTATATTTTCATTTTGGATTTGATTCCATGATGAATTGCATCCTCAAGCCTCTATATTATTATTGCACGTGCATGGCTTCTTATTCATCATTCAATATAAGCAGTCAGATAGAAATGAACTTAGATATGAATTTAAACATTTCTCTTACAAATTAAATTGTACTATATAACAACTAATTCTTATGCAGTCGACCTGTGGCTCCTAGAAACCGGAAAGTCAACAGGTCATTTTGAGTGGCTCAAATTAATTATAGGCTTTGCAGAATCGTGTCTATCATTTTGAACACCTCTGCAGCTTTCTATGCTGTACTGTAGATTCTGAAACATAACTGATAAATAAAGAGAGCATCCGTCACTTTGTACCCAGAGTCTGTGAAAGCTCGTTGTTGACTTCACTTTCATTTCACACGTCTTTGTTGTCGTCTCTCTATACGCTTCTTCTTCTTCATTTTGTACACACATCCCTTTTTATCCAATTACCATGGTTTTGAAAATTGATCCTCGGTGACATTTCGGCTTTTCAAGTAGCGGGCGATATGCAAACGAGTTGCCGCCGCCATTCATGCGCTCATTATCTGCGACGACGCGAAAAGCGCTTCGATGACTGCCGAGCTTTTACTGGACGTGAACAATCGAACTGCAGAAATGAAATGACGCGCTTCAAGGACTTGATAACGACGGACAAAATATTAGCGAATGAATATAATGTTATTTTTCAATGTTCTCAGTGGAACATTGTGTTATACCTTGTACTGCAGTTATGCAAGCTCACGTCTCATCGGTACACTCGTCTATTTCTTTCTTTCTTTATGGGAAAATGGACAAAACGAATAATCCGCGCTAATAAGCAGAAAATCGTGACTTACAGATGAGGAAGCAATGATATACAAAACATTAAACATTATGGACTCAACAGTAAAGACGAGGGAAATTGGCTGAAGACATCGATGCGTGTGTTTTAGTTGATTAACGTTGAATCAAGAGATGGTACGGACATTTCAAACAGGATTATACTCAGGCTAATTCCATAAATCACTGCTACCCAAACTATCTGTATGAGGACTAGAGTTAGCAAAAGTTTCAAAATGTTAAGCTTTCCATGGGAATTAAGGGGAATTTATGTGAATTAACTGGAAATGTTTTTAAAAATTTAACATTAGAGACTGAAATATAGGTGTTAAATATTACATTGCAGCATAAACTTTGGCTAAAACAATCATATTTAATGCAAATCCAATTGAATATTGATGCTATACCTAAATCACAGGCACAGCAGACAGCACACGACTTACTGCAGGGGCTTTTGAGGCCACACCCCCTCCATCACATGACAACACAGGTGATACATATACATATATATTCAGTAGGTATTTATACTTTATACAAATAAATCTGTTTTTTCTAATTGCATCATGACAAAATAAATTTCAAGTTAATTCTCATTTATTTTCAAAATTTCCAACCTAAAAGTTCCCATTCAAAGTTTCTGCTCTCACAATCCTAACGGGACCCAAATCTAACTTGACCAAACTCACTTCAATAAATCATAACATCTAATACAAGTTTAAAGTGTAAAAAAATGAATTCAAATTGTATACATAGAGACATAAATCTTTCAATAAAAAGCTTGGAGAAACTTTTGCAAATTCATTCGGGGACCCCCAAATAAAATCTTTTATTTCTCGAAAAAAACCTTGAAAGTCGCCCTGCTTTGCATGAGTCCCCCCGCGCGCGCGCTCAGGAGGGTTTCGTTCATCGGGATTCCTGTCACAGTCCAAGCACATGCAAGTGAGGTGAGGAAGTCAGCATCGCCGGCAGGTGTGAATGTGTTTGTCATTCCGTATTAGTCCTGTCAGACGTCCAGCCCGGTGCACGCTGGGATACATACGCTGCAGCCTCGGCTGACCTTCAAGACATCTGTGCTGCATTGTTCCCCCTTGATCCAGCTGTTTTAAAAGCGATGTGCACGACGATGGTGCACGTGTACGATGTTCCGCACACACTAAAAAAAAAGCATGAAGACTATTGTCGAGGTTGTTTTATTATGTGTGATGTACGTCCATGACATCTCCTGACCTTCTGTTCAGTCCACATTCACAATGTTAAGCAATTCATTGTGTACCTTGACTGAGAATCCGATGAATGCACTGTATAAACTTGGCTTTTTGGGTTAATGTCATCACTTCATATTTAAAGAGGGTGGAATAAGCTAGAAAGAAAATAACATCTGCTTCATAAATATTAACGGCATTTGCACTTTGCAGGAGTTACACTTTTATTTGCCTTCTTTTTAGTGTTGGACAGGGGGCAGCGTTCACATAATATATGTATAAACATACAGTTCTAATTGATTCTGTGACAGAGAATCAGCAGAATTATTTCTCACTGTAGCTCTTATTTGCTAGGGATGTGTCTGAGTAGTTACTGTGACTATACATAATTATACATAAGCCAGAATTCTGTGAGAAAAAGTCAGAATTCTGAAATTACAGTCAGAATTATCTCAGGAAAGATCTGAATTCTGTGAAAACAGTCTGAATTCTGCAATTACAATCAGCATTCTGTGAAAAAAGTCTGAATTGTGAGATTCAAGTTGGCATTCTGTGAAAAAAAAAGCCAGAATTCGGTGAAAGAAAGTCTGAAATCTGAAATTACAGTAAGAATTCTGTAAAAAAAGTCTGAATTCTGTAAAAAAAAAGTCTGAATTCTGTGAAAAAAATCAGAATTCTGAAATTACAGTCAGAATTCTGTAAAAAAGTCTGAATTCTGTGAAAAAAAATCAGAATTCTGCAATTACAGTCAGAATTCTGTGAAAAAGGTCAGAATTCTGATAAAAAAATTCTGAATTGTGCAATTACAGTCAGAATTCTGTGAAAAATGTCTGAATTCTGTTAAAAAAAATTCTGTATTGTGCAATTACAGTCAGAATTCTGTGAAAAACATCTGAATTGTGAGATTCAAGTCAGCATTCTGTAAAAGAAAAAAAGCCAGAATTCTGTGAGAAAAAGTCAGAATTCTGAAATTACAGTCAGAATTATCTCAGGAAAGGTCTGAATTCTGTGAAAAAAGTCTGAATTCTACAATTACAGTCAGAATTCTGTGAAAAAAGCCAGAATTCTGTGAGAAAAAGTTAGAATTCTGAAATGACAATCAGAATTATCTCAGGAAAAGTCTGAATTCCGTGAAAAAAAGTCTGAATTCTGCAATTACAGTCAGAATTCTGTAAAAAAACGTCTGAATTGTGAGATTCAAGTCAGCATTCTGTGAGAAAAAGTAAGAATTCTGAAATTACAGTCAGGAATTCTGTGATTCGCCGGAATTCTGTGGTTCAAGTCGGAATTCTGTGATTCAAGTCGGAATTCTGTGATTCAAGTCGGAATTCTGTGGAAAAAAAAGTCAGCATTCTGAGATTAAAGTCAAAAAAAGCGGTTTATTTTCACTTGTAGCCTAACCTCTATACAGTGTTCAGTCAGTGAGAGGCTACCAAGATTCAAACTAGAACTAGAGACTGTACCTGGCCCTTCTCCAGTTTGCAGAGGCAGATAAGACCAACTACAGAGTCTCAGTGAAGTGGACGATGAGAGGCTACATGTCAGGCCATCAAGCACAAGGTCTGTAAAGACGAGGAGGAGGAGGAGGAGGAGGAGGAGGAGACTCTTTCCAAGAACAACTGAGAACTGAGCTGAAACATTTCAGAGCCAGGACTCACATGAGCCATAAATAAATATTTACTCGCTAAAACAAAAGAGGGAAAAAAAGCCGATGCACCTCAAAGTGGCTCAAGACTGAGAAAATATATTCACTTTTGTAGAAATCCTCTTTACCAAAGATGGGGAAAGTTGAGAAAGGCTCCAAACATGGAAGGTTCAGAGGAACTCAAGACTGACACTTCAGCTCCAAAGCCCTCCAACCTCCATGCAGTCGTTCCTGCTCTCTAACACTACTTTCAGAATTCAGACCCGGAGAATAAATCTCGCACAAATTATTTTCGGTGAATCATGCAGTACATTTTCTGTAGAATGGAATCAGGGATCTGCAATGCCTTTAAGTCGAAACAGGAACAGCTCATGCTGTGTTTATGACGCTGACACTGTCTATTTTTGCTGAGCGATGCACAGCTTATGTTAAAAATAGGCGACAGGTTTTTTACTCTGTACCCAAACACAGAGACACGGGGCTCACTCGCGGTAGAGATGCATAGTGAACAGTGTCATTATACGTGCCTAATTGAAAAGAGTGATGTGCTGCAGCCATAAGATGCTGCTCACACCCAGTGTGAGACCCGGCCTTGGCAGCTAAAACAACACATCAAAAAAAAAAAAAAAAAAAACTGGCTGTAAAGAAAGACTTTCACATTATTACATGGCCTGAAGGGCACAATAAATTCTTCCACATCTGCGATAGGAGAGAAATAAGGCTTTTTGTACACAAGAAGCATCTAAAATATTGTTGGTGAAAGAAAGATGATGACAGTGAAGTCGCTGCAGCTTTTTTTTTTTTTTTTTTTCTTACAAAGAAAAGGACAAAGTGAAGTTTGACCTACTTTAGAACGAGTATCAAAGGATGCTTTGTGAGCGGACGCCGCTTTGGAAAAAGTTCCGATTGTCATTGATCTTGGTGCGTCCCGGACTAAAAACGTTCTTTTGTCACGCGTCAACGTTTACATCGACTCCTGCTTTTTCTTAAAAAACCTGCAACCCACCCGTACCCGTGAAACTAGTTGGTATCAATTAGCTCGTCATGCTAAAGTGTTGTGGAAGCCAGGTCATGATCTTCTTCAGTAGTTAGCTGTGGTGTGACTTGACTTTCTTGAGTTAAAGGCGACATATTTAAGAATGTGGCCAAAAACGGTTACTACACTCATATTCAAAATACCGAGATCTTTTGGGTTTCATTTTCTCCACCATTGTAGCTCAGACGGAGCTGGCAACCCGTGGTTGCTCGGCAGCTGAGACTCTACTGACTGCAATGATTGGTAGACGGCGGTAGGTGGCGCCACATGTCAAAACAGAGGCTTCTTCAGTTCTGACTATCTATAATACTGTAGTAATAACCAAACAATGGTGCGATAGACGAGACCCGACTGACGCGAAAATAACCGGGTCTACTCGCAAAAAAGCGAGTAGACCCGGTATATAGTTCCATTGCTTCCCTTCGTTCCGCATCCGACTTTCAAAATAAAAGTCTTTTTGGCTTGATAATATTTATTTAATTTATAATTTATTATGAAAAACACAAAACAAACTGCTGGGTACTGGTTTGTACGAGCCATATCAAAGCTACAGATGGTTGCTATAGGTGGAACTGAATACTATACAGTGAATCTGACCATTTTTCTTCTCTGTATAGCTCGTTTTTAAATATTCAGATGAGGTATTATCTACTTAAATACTCAAAACTCATGAGGGGAAAAAAACCACCTGCATAGACAGTATATGTACTGTAAATTTCAATTTTGAACCTCTATTATGGCCATTACAAAGGAAAACTGACCACATTTGGAGATGAAAAGGCTGAGCAGGAGAGGAAGAGATAGCGCAGACATGTTGCATTAACAATGCTTTCAGTAAGATGACAGGAGAGCTAAGTAAGATGTGAGGTGGACAAGCCGTCAGTGCACATCCTTTGCACTATTATTCACTACTTTTCCACAGGAGATTATTCCGTTTTATTAAATTATTCATTGTAAAAATGTGAGAGGCTGCTGTAGGTTCACTGTACATGACGAAGAATAATAATAAAAAGAAGATAACATTGTTTTTGGCTGCCACAGTCATTCCTTTACTTTACACAGTGGAGGAAAAGTAAATGTAGATTGTGTCAACATTCTATTTTATTTTAATCCTGTCATTGACTCAGTGGCACCAAAGCCCTGAAAAAGAAACGTTAAATGTATTTAGTCATTCTAATGAAGTTAAGATGTTACTTTGAGGTGAAATATCCTCCGTTTCGAAGTGATTTGCAAATTTAGTTTTTAACAGGGACTAATCAAAATTCAGATAAAAGAGGCCTGAGGAAAATATTCATAATCAAAGAAGGCAAAGAGTTATAATATAAATCAAGCTTACAATTTATGCCTCCTTTTCAAAAACTTGGTTAAATTGAAAAATAATTATAGTTATTTATTTGGCAAATAACAAACTGAATCAACCTTATTATACCCAAATTTGAAGCGGCTCACTGAGCTTCTCTGAGAAGTTGGAAATTAATAACAACCACTAAACATTTTTTTTTTTTTTGCTCAGGATGTCAAGTAAATAACATCTTAATCAAGAAATAAAAAAAAACATGATTTACTATTTTTTTTCAGTAAATACAAAAAAATTAATGATAACAATAATAAAAATAATACCATTTTTCGGTTTGCTTCTACAAAGTGATGTATTAACCATTACAGAAACATAAAATATGGTTTTTGATAATTACCATTGCTGTTAATTTTAGTGCAGCTGTGGTTTTGGGTGTCGGTGTAATAAATGTGTTCAGCGCTGTACGTGTGAACAAAAAGTTCTGGGGTCACAGTGCGTCTGTCAGCACATCCAAACTGGTAGTTATTTTTAAGTGCAGTGTCCTTGCTGAAAGAACACCGTTAATGTATAATGCATCTCACTTATAAATAAATATATGAAGAAATATCAACTACGAGACAGCGGTCCAATACATCACAAAACGAAAACAGGTTGAAAAAAAAAAAAACCCCCAGTAAATATTTAATTGTAACTTAAATGAGGATATCAAAAAACCACAACATCATATTTGTTTTATGTTACTTTTGGTTTGTGTGTGGTTTTGCTACTGCATGTGCAACAAAGTGCCCAAGGGGAACTTCAACATTAAACTTTGAATCATGTATTTTTTTCTCGTGTAACACAGTATATGCCTTCTGGCTGCATGTTCATACGTGGTTGAAAGGAAAATACGATATGTAAGGCATATTAGGATTGCATACATGGTCTCTTGACTTTGATCTCTGACTTTAATCTGTGAATTCTGTTTCTGAATCTGACTTTGATGACTTTAATCTCTAGAATTCTGACTTTGAACTCTGACCTTAATCTCTGAATTCTGACTTGTTTTAGCTTTCATACATGATGTCAGAGATCGAAGCCTGAATTCGACAAAAGTCGGAAGTCAGAGATTACAGTGGAAGAGCAAAGTCGGAATTCAGAGTTTAGTCCAAATTCTAGAGCTTAAAATATAAGATCAAATTCAGAATTCGGAAAAAAGTCAGAATTATAAATGGAGGTCATTATATCAAAGTCAGATCTGACAAAAAAGTCAGAGATCATAGTCGGAATTCAGAAGCTTCGTCAGAGATCACAATCAGGATTTCGACGATTATAAAATTAAAGTCGTAGATCAAAGTCAAAATGTTGGCAAAAAGTCAGAATTCAGAGATTAAAGTCAGAGTTCTAACAAAAATGTCAAGAATTCAGAGATTAAAGTCAGAGATCAAAGTCAGCATTCAGACAAAAATATCTGGTTCTTAAATGCACCTTGGTAACTGCTATCGTCAGCTCAACACACTGTGAAACCTGCATTACTCTAAAAAGCTCTCATGCGCTGTACAATAAACATTAAATTAACAATACCACTGAATATTCAAACGGAATATTATTATTATTATTATTTTTTTTTAATGGCCATCCCTACTTTAGTGTTGAAGATATTTCCTTGCACACCTTTAACATAAGGTCGTTTATATAAAATCCACATGCTGCTCTTTCTTTTACGGTGTCTCGCCCGTTACCCCCTTCCCCATCTTAATTCTGCCTCCTCAGCACACCATCACAAACAAACCCCTGTTTAGACACTGATGCATGCAGCTCCCTGCACACAGCCCTGTTGACACGCTCAGACAACCCTGTGGCCGATGCCGTCGACATGGCGCTCCAGCTACACCCCGCCGCCCCCCCCCCGTCCCCCCAGCTCCTGGGTGCGGCTGTGATGGACAGGCTGTGGACGTTGGGGTGCGGCGTGTGTGGGTGTATGAACCTCACATATCCTCCTTAAACAAACATAAATAAATTCATGGAATACAACATGACAGGGATTCTATCTCACACTCAGCCAACGACCGAGGATTTATATCCGGGATATATGTGTGTGTGTGTGTGTGTGTGTGTGTGTGTGTGAATGTGGCGCTGCTGTTACACTGCATGGATAAAGAGAGGAAGACATTTTTATTTTCTATTTTTTTTTTTGTTAAAGCTCAGCATGCGCGGCTCTGCACAGAAACCACTCACAGACTGTGTTTAGCGCTGCCAAGTCACCAAGCCTTCCTGCAGCGAGGTTCTCCTTCAACGCCTTTCTTTGTTTGTCGAGTGCGTGCATGTGTGTATATGTGTATATGTGTGTGTGTTACCCTCCTCCACTGAATATTGTCCAATAGAGCAGAAATTTCCCCCTCCCAAAATCAAACTGATTGTGTCCTCGATCAGAATAAAGTTCATTTATTTGCACAATACGACTCAAACTTGTGCTACGTTTTTAAACACGTTCCCATATATTGTCAGGCGGCCCGCTTTAACTTCATCTTTATTGGCTCTATGTATCACACTCAGCAACTTTTGGCAACCGACTGTTCATTCTGCTCGTGCACATACGGGAATGCGTCGAGAACATATAGTGCCTGAGGAAAGGGGGGGGGGGGGGGGGGGGGGGGGGCTTCTGACAGAACAGTGGAGAGAAATTGAGAGAATAAACTGCTGAAAATATTCAAAATGTGGTGTAGAGAGTTTGAATGTTATTGATTATAACGTCAGTTTGCCTCTATTCACAGCAATGCAAAGCCTTCTGGTTCTGTCTCCATGGACACTGTCCACTGTAGTGGCATTAACCCTTTAACACCTGCACCTCAGAATGTCAGTCTGAACTTTTTTTTTTTTTTCATTTTAGCCATAAAAGGCTCAGAAAATTGTGACTAAGTGCTTTTGCCCATTTTTCCAGAATAACTTCCAAAATCTGGCAGTTATTTTCAATTTACCGCATATTAAAATAGTGTATTAACAATTTAAAAGGAAAAAAAACCAAAAAGTAGTATGGACAAAAAGTATGTACATTTTTCCCACTTTTTTTTCCCTCTCTGGAATCAAAGGCGATGATCTGTCGGCTTCCTGCAACAGTTTGAATAAAAATACGTTAAAAACCACATGTTGGCTTTGACGTGCAACTATCTCGACTTTCAGAAACCGTTGGAATATGTTCCGATGACGCTAACCGTCGCGTAATTTCTGTAATGCAAAGTACACTTGTACGAATGCGTCGTCTGTGATACGCTGGGTGTTAAAGGGTTAATATACCTTCTGCTTTCAGATTCCCCCTGACCAAGCACTCCATACTACGTGGACTGCAAGCTCAACTTAAATTGAACGCAGAAATCATAACAATATGGTAGTAATAACCAATTATGTTCTCATATCTCTGCTCATCATGTAGTTAAGGTGTGAGGGTGTTGTAATACGAGGGAAAGAGGGGGGTTCAAGAGTACAGTGTGCTGCTCGGCCATCGTTTTGAGAGAAAATGTGAAAAGCAAAGAAGATGAGATAAGATTATCCAGTATTACTCCCACAATGGGGACATTTGCAGCGATACAGCAGCGAACATTGTAAACATGTTATATTGTCATATTAAAATGACAAATGGATCATGTGTGAACAGCACGTAACCATAATATATAAAGACAACATGACATATTACAGTACGTGCAGTGTTTATTTTAAACATGGTATTGAATTACAAAAAATTGGACTGAATTGAAAACTGTAGTAGTTTTTATCTCAACTAGTGCAGTGCCTGTAGAAAGCATGTATTCCTATAGTGGGAGCTAAAGAAGATTTTTCAGTAATAGTAATGCATGATAAGGAACGTGAAGGCTAACATAATACAAACACTGTCCAACCTCATTAGGCACAACACAAATGTGCCTAATGTTTTGAAGAAAGACGGCTCACTGTCAAAGTGCATCAGGGCAAATGGATCATTTCCTGAATTTCAAAAATTCATAAAAATTATTCCTTAAGGGGTTTGCAAATTATTTCGAAGGATCCTTGTTTAGGGTGATGCTGACTATTATGATGGTAAATTTCAAGTCATTCCGAGATACTTTTTGTTTTCGAGAAGAAACTCAGCTCACTGTCAAAGTGCATCAGGGCAAATGGATCATTTCCTGAATTTCAAAAATTCATTAAAATTATTCCTTAAGAGGTTTGCAAATATTTTCGATGGATCCTTGTTCAGGGCGATGCCGACTATTATGATGGTAAATTTCAAGTAATTCCGAGATACTTTTTGTTTTCGAGAAGAAAGTCAGCTCATTGTCAAAGTGCATCAGGGCAAATGGATCATTTCCTGATTTTTTCAAAAATTCATTAAAATTATTCCTTAAGAGGTTTGCAAATATTTTTGACGGATCCTTGTTCAGGGCAATGCCGGCTATTATGATGGCAAATTTCAAGTAATTCCGAGATACTTTTCGTTTTCGAGAAGAAACTCAGCTCACTGTCAAAGTGCATCAGGGCAAATGGATTATTTCCGAGTTTCAAAAAATCATTAAAATTATTCCTTAAGGGGTTTGCAAATAATTTCGAAGGATCCTTGTTTATGGCGATGCTGACTATTATGATGGTAAATTTCAAGTCATTCCGAGATACTTTTTGTTTTCGAGAAGAAAGTCAGCTCATTGTCAAAGTGCATCCAGGCAAATGGATCATTTCCTGATTTTTTCAAAAATTCATTAAAATTATTCCTTAAGAGGTTTGCAAATATTTTCGACGGATCCTTGTTCAGGGCAATGCCGACTATTATGATGGCAAATTTCAAGTAATTCCAAGATACTTTTCGTTTTCGAGAAGAAAGTCAGCTCACTGTCAAAGTGCATCAGGGCAAATGGATCTTTTCCTGAATTTGAAAAAATTCATTAAAATTATTCCTTAAGAGGTTTGCAAATATTTTTGACGGATCCTTGTTCAGGGCGATGCCAACAATTATGATAGTAAATTTCAAGTCATTTCGAGATACTTTTTGTTTTCGAGAAGAAAGTCAGCTCACTGTCAAAGTGCATCC
Organism: Microchirus variegatus; assembly: GCF_963457635.1. NCBI lineage: Eukaryota > Metazoa > Chordata > Actinopteri > Pleuronectiformes > Soleidae > Microchirus > Microchirus variegatus. Next base: position 20,287,571 of record NC_139812.1, on the reverse strand, counting down.
AGGCAAATGGATAATTTCATGAATTTCAAAAATTCATTAAAATTATTCCTTAAGGAGTTTGCAAATATTTTCGACAGATCCTTGTTCAGGGCGATGCCGACTTTTACGATGGTAAATTTCAAGTCATTTCGAGATACTTTTTGTTTTCGAGAAGAAAGTCAGCTCACTGTCAAAGTGCATCAGGGCAAATGGATCATTTCCTGAATTTCAAAAATTCATTAAAATTATTCCTTAAGAGGTTTGCAAATATTTTCGATGGATCCTTGTTCAGGGCGATGCCGACTATTATGATGGTAAATTTCAAGTCATTTCGAGATACTTTTTGTTTTCGAGAAGAAAGTCAGCTCACTGTCAAAGAGCATCAGGGCAAATGGATCATTTCCTGAATTTCAAAAATTCATTTAAATTATTCCTTAAGAGGTTTGCAAATATTTTCGATGGATCCTTGTTCAGGGCGATGCCGACTATAATGATGGTAAATTTCAAGTCATTCCGAGATACTTTTTGTTTTCGAGAAGAAAGTCAGCTCACTGTCAAAGTGCATCAGGGCAAATGGATCGTTTCCTGAATTTGAAAAAATTCATTAAAATTTTTCCTTAAGAGGTTTGCAAATATTTTTGACGGATCCTTGTTCAGGGCGATGCCGACTATTATGATGGTAAATTTCAAGTCATTTTGAGATACTTTTTGTTTTCGAGAAGAAAGTCAGCTCACTGTCAAAGTGCATCCAGGCAAATGGATCATTTCCTGAATTTCAAGAATTCATTAAAATTATTCCTTGAGAGGTTTGCAAATATTTTCAACGCATCTTTGTTCAGGACGATGCCGACTGTAATGATGGTAAAATTTCAAGTCATTCCGAGATACTTTTCCTTTTCGAGAAGAAAGTCAGCTCACTGTCAAAGTGCATCAGGGCAAATGGATCATTTCCTGAATTTCAAAAATTAATAAAAATTATTCCTTAAGAGGTTTGCAAATATTTTCGACAGATCCTTGTTCAGGGCGATGCTGACTATTACGATGGTAAATTTCAAGTCATTCCGAGATACTTTTTGTTTTCGAGAAGAAAGTCAGCTCACTGTCAAAGTGCATCAGGGCAAATGGATCATTTCCTGAATTTCAAAAATTAATAAAAATTATTCCTTAAGAGGTTTGCAAATATTTTCGACAGATCCTTGTTCAGGGCGATGCTGACTATTATGATGGTAAATTTCAAGTCATTCCGAGATACTTTTTGTTTTTTCGAGAAGAAAGTCAGCTCACTGTCAAAGTGCATCAGGGCAAAATGGATAATTTCTTGATTTTCAAAAATTCTACGGGAATGCTACGGGAAAAAAGCAACGTAAATGCTATGTGTTCCAAGAGTTAATGCAACCGCATTACTGCATCCGCACTTCATCAGAGTCAGTGTTTTTCTCTCTCCCTCTCATTGCTGTGTAGCTGCCTCATTTAGTGTTGCAGAACACTTTCATTTTACACTGGCCACCTGCATCACTTGTTACTATGAATTACACCATCTGGCCGCAGCAGAACTTTGATTCCGTCGCTGCAAGAAGTTCCCTCTGGTGGATTTACGGCAGTGCTTTATGGCAAAAAGGAGGGTTTTTCTAAGCACAGCTCTACGTCTAATATAAGACATACCGTACTGTAAACCCGTATGGACGGATGAGAGAAATTCCCTCCGCGCAAAATTTATCATATCAGCTGTTTTCTGGGTGATTTATGTCAGAGCGAGTGTAGCTTACTTTTGTTAAAGAGTCCGGGGAGCTTTTAGTTTGTCAACACTCAACCAATCTTTTACCGTCTCATTCGGTGCCAACGAGTTGAAAGGTTTTTGGGAGATGGGGAGGAAGAAAAAAAAAAAAAACTCCTCCCCGCACAGTCGGCAGAGCCTTCTGGTGTACGGTTGGAAAAAACATACCCACTCGCTGTCTAATCTTGCTTGCATTGATCATACCCCCTGCTCATGCACGCTGAAGCATCCAGGCTCAGCAGGCTGTCGTAGCCTAGCTGCTGGACTAGCCCCAGCCCTTTTTTTTGTTTTTTAAATTTATAGTGAAGAAAACAAATAATGTGAGAGGTTAAGCCAGAAGAAGAAGGAATCCGTTTCACTTGACTTCTCAACCGAGCGGCTGCTCTCACCCAGGGTCGTTTTCTTGACGTGAGTCCAATAATATCAGAGACTTGCTGTTTTTTTTCCCTTGGAAACTGCGGCCGGAAACAGAGAGCATCTGCTTGATATCTGCTTAAAATGTTGGTCTGATGTGCACAGATCAATGCTGCACCGTGGTCTGCAAACACAGCAGAGAATCATCACTTTAAGATGTTTGTGTTTAACATGTAGGGGGGTTTTTGTTGGCAGAAGTGGAATATACCACCCATGAGTAAGTTTGTATAGTGTGTGTATAATCACTTTAATCGTTTGTGGTGTACCACAAGGGTCAGTGTTAGGGCCGATATTATTCATTATGTATATCAGGGATCCGTAAGTTAATGTGATTGTAAGCAATTGAAAATTGGGGCCAAAACATCGTATATTCATCAGGCAAAAGTGCCTTAAAGGTACAATATGTAGTATTTATGGGTTTATATAACCCAAAATCCACTTTTTTATACATATTATGTGCTCCTGCATTGTCTAGTCGCTGTATAATAGTTTTTGTTTCATTTTCGTAGTGTTTCAAAAAGTCATGTTAAATAACATGACCGCGGACCGCGGTTGCATAGCCACTGTTAGCAGCGAGATGCCATGTTTCTACCGGAGCCTGTAAGGACAAACGCGAGAGAACAAATCAAGCGTCTCTTTACTTGTAGCAGAAGTCCCGCCTCCTCTCTCTCCGCTTCGTCTGCTACGGCCGCGGTAGCTCGCCCTCTCCCTCGCCTCACGAACCTCATCTGCTGACACGGAGAAAGACGACGAAGACGACATTTGACCGGCTGCAGATACCGTAGCGCTCAGGGAAGGGAGGGGGTGAGCAGAGCAACAGGTCTTTGTTGTAAATTTCAGCCTCTCCTCTAGATGGCACTATAAACTACTTATTTCCCCTTTAAAACAAAAACCCACATTTACAACGTTAAGCTCACAATAATGTGGACATTGTTTTTAAATCAGCAGCTCGTTTGTGCATAATTTCAATTTTTAGAATTACTGCTATTCAAAGAAAACTTTGAGACACATGTAAGTAGTTATTTTACGAAGATTTATTTTAGTCCCCAAACCTGGCTGTCTCCATGACAACAGCAGTGTTTTTGTATTTATTCTTCAATCCAAACTTTGAGTTAGTCCGGTTAACTGTCAATTCCAGAAACAGATGCTATTTGATTACGTGCATACTGTTTTTTCAGAATAAAAGCTCTGAACTCGATGTGAAGTTTAAGTTTTTTTTAAGGGGTTCACTAAATCTAAAGATGCACAGTTTTCAGACGAAATAGAAGAAGTTTTCCTGTGAAATTGTGGAACAGTTAAAATGTGAAACTAAAACATAATCCAAACACAACTCGGATTCGGAACGCTGTTAATTATACGGTGTACAACTTAAAAAAAAGTTCTTCGAGTTGTGAAGTTTCTTTGGCGTCTGTTTGTTTGATGCAGGGCTGCACACTTGTATATAATTAAACATGAATATAGTCTGATTATATAAAGGAGGACTCAGGAATTGAATTAAGGGGAGCAGGATGAAATAATTGCTTACTTGATCAAACGGTAACCTTATCTTGTCGCAGGTTATCTCGTCTGAGGTTCTGTATTGAATAATAATTATGACTTTATTCTCATAATGTTACAACTTTATTCTTGAGAGATTAAACTAAATTCTTCAGTTTATCTCCAATACTCTGTCGTACATACTGCTCATTGACACCAGTGCTGATCAAAACTACTTTTCCATAATTTGATGACAACACCTGAACAGAGACTTCTTAAATCACCTTCTCTGTTAAAAGCAATAAATTCCTGTCCAGTAAAGAGTTGTAAATCTCTTATAATAAACTTAGCGACAACTCTGTGCAAAGAAAAGGTCATTCAGACTGAGACACAGGTGCTGCGAGATGTACGAGGCAAAAAAAAATGTGTAATATAGAGTCTCTTATATCCCCTTTTTCCTCCAGTACAACCTTTAGGCAATTCATTTTTACCAAACGCGCCTAAGCTAAAAGTTAAAAAAAAAAAAATGTTAGAAATCAGATTGAATTTGTGAAATTTGCAAATACAGAGTTCAAAGTTTGATGGGCTCGTTTTCATGAACAAAAATAGATGAAAAACGGTCCATTTTGTGACTTTTGTGCACAATTATTGCTACTCAATATAAAATTAATGATAACTTTGACTCCACACATAAGATGTGACCTATGAACACACACACTCACACAACCCCCAGGATGTCAATAAAAGGAGTTGTGTATTATTCCCGCGGTAATTTACCCAGGGAGCACCTGTGGCACAGATCTGTGGTTAATAAATGCACGACATAGGTTCTGTTTTTGTTTATTTGACTCATCAGTGTCACTGCCATATAAAGATCTATAAAAGCCCGTGTCCATGTCTCGAGGTGTCCTGTGTACACACTTTTACAGGCGTCTCTTTTACTATTGCGGTCAATGGGAAAATTGCTTTTTGGGCTCCATGGGGTTTTCTGTTGCAGTACCCACAGTGGCCACCATGTAAAAATTGTCTTCAAGGCAGAGGGGGCGGAGCTCTATCCGGTTCATATTATACATCCATGGAATAAGACTATAGTAGGCAAGGTTTTCTGAAGGCCTCCATCTTGTGCCACCATGTTCCTGAATCAGCTCCCGACAGACCAAATAATGACAAATAAGACATTTTCACATTCCCCCCAAAAACTACAGACCAGCATGCATTTCTGTGATTTGCACACAGAGATGTTTTTTTTTTTTTAATTTTTACGCAGTGATACTGTATAAAGCCGCTTTATAATTCATGATTGCGGTGACCGTGCGTGTGAGCCAACAGCTCCGACTTCAAACAGCCTTCACTTCAGCACAACATCTGCTCCACGAGCAAAAACTCTGCCTCCGCTAATGAAGTGTTATAAACCGACGTGGCAGACAAAAAAAAAGCCTCGGCGCATTATGTGTCTCGCTGAGGTGATACCGAGGCAGGCGAGAGCGTGTGTGCGCTCTCCTGCAGGCCTTTGTACCCGTGGAGTGAGTTGCAGGGGCAATGGAATGATGTAATGAATACAGACTATTCCTTTTTTAATCTAAAACTGTAAATTTATGCTGTTTAATGCAGTGGCAGCTCGGAGGGGCGGGGGGGGGGGGCTTTGCTTTTTGTAAAAAAAAAAAGTCCTTAATTCACTGTCTCACGTGTGGCTGTCAACACTTTTGGTGGTGTTAGTATCGCTTCGACAGGTGTTTTCTCACCTTCCTCCTCTCGGTTAGTTTGCGACATTGTCGTCAGTTGCCACTAATTTGAAGATTACCTCATCAAAAGAGGGCTTTATTTTGTACAATCTACTCCCTTAACATGCTTTAAAAACCAGACATGCACAATATCAACTCTTACCGATACCTATATATGATATAATATAATCAGTTATTCAGCAATTACTACATTAATTCCTACTTTTGATCATTTATTCATTGGTTTGAGTGTTTTTTAATTATTATTAAAACAATCTTTCCTGATTTTCCAGCTTCTTAAATGTGAATATTGTCTGGTTTAAAGGTGCATTATGTAATAAATCTAAAGCAACTGGCCATAAAATCCTCCTAATATGTCACAGAGACTCAGGAATAATGTTCATATAACAAACTGAACTCACCAACAACAACAGTACAGACAAAATATTTGCATTAAAAAATATATTTTGCAGACTGCAAATCATGTTTATGTTGTGAAATCATGTTTTGGCATGTGGCGCCACCTACCGCCGTCTACCAATCATTGCAGTCAGTAGAGTCTCAGCTGCCAAGCAACCACGGGTTGCCAGTTACGTCAGAAAACTAAACCTTCGGTATTTTGAATTTGAATGTAGTAACCGTTTTTGGCCACATTCTATGGCACCTTTAACCCTTACCGTTATCCTTAAACGGAATCATTATTGGTTTGTGGACGAAACACAAGCTTTGGGAAATACCGATCAACGTTTTCCGACGTTTTATGAACCAAACAAGTCCCAGATGAATCAAGAAAATAATCAACAGATTAAAAGCTGCAGCCTCAAGTGAAACCATCAAAACCAATTTCATATTTTGGTGTGTAAAAATAGTCCTTCACATGATGACTAATGCTACTGCACTTTAGTGACACTATTAGAATAATTACGTCACAACACAGACGCAGTTTTCCAGAAATAAACTCTACTATAAAGGCTGTAAATATAATGCGAGTCCACTTTAAAATCTTAAAAAGTTTCTTTGATAATACAAAAAAAAAGGGATCCTACTGTGCCCGAGCGCACGGTTTTTTAGCGCTCAGTAATGTAGCTCGAAAAAAAAGGCGCGGGGGAGAATAAATTACCAGCTCTGTTATTGGATTTGTATTTTTAAGCTGTCAAAGCATTGGTTCACCCGAGTCACAAGAAAAAAAAAAAAGAGAAAAATATCCTTTTTAGAAACGCTACAATATTTCCCATTAATTATCTCGAGTAATTTGCCCCGCCACTGTTTCATAATGAACAAAAAGAGAAATGTTTTGCATAATAACAAAAAGGGATCAGACCACAGTGTTTTGCTGTGAGCTGTGTGGTGAGTCTGCAGGATTGTCCATTATGATATTACTGTCCACATTCTTTCTGTTTCAGAGAAATTGTGTAAATTCCGCTGTCTTTTTTTGTTTTTTTTACCCCCGCTGCCGTCTCCAGCGTCCTGATCCGTTTTGTCCTTTTGGCCGCGGCTCGACTAATTAGCATGTAAATAAAACCCTCATTTAAAAATAAATAAATATAAAAACTTTTAGTTTTACGTTTCACCTCGTCTTTGGTTACGTAACAAAAAAAAAAAAAAAAAAAAAAAAAAATCCCTGCTCTGACTTCTCTCCCCACTGTTGTTTCTCATTAGCGGTGCCTTTTGAATCCATGCAATCGACTTCAGAGGAATGAAGATGCAGATTACTTTTGATTCGGAGGCGAAACGCTCGACTGGACGCGTATCGTGTTTTTTTTTTCTGGCGACGCCGTTTTCGAGTGAAAACGTAGTGTAACTATGGATGAAGCCTCTGTGGAGTGTGTCTGTGTGTGTGTGTGTTCACTGCTCTGCCACCAACATAGTAGTGTGGTAACAATCAAGGAGGAGGAGGAGGAGGAGGAGAGTCTGCGCTCATGCACTATTGTGACATTGATTGAAACACTGCAGTTTCCAAATGACTCTGGCTAACATCCATCCATCTATTTTCTACCACTTTATCCTTCACATGAGGCTCACGGGGTTGCTGTGCCCAATCCCAGCTGACATAGGGCGATAGGCGGGGTACAAAACACCACGGGCAGCTGGCCACATATGGCGTGTTTCCACTGTCTCGGCACAGCGTGGTTAAGTTGCGTTTTCGCTGGCACAGTGACCTGGTACCAGCATAACATAAAACCAATGTAAACCATGCAGAGGCGAGGCGAGATGGGAACGTAGGTGGACAAGAGACTGTAGAGACAAACAACCATTCACTCTTACACCTACAGTCAATTTACAGCAGGGGCGTCAAACTCAAATGACCTGGGGGCCAATAATATGGTCAAGAGGGAACAAAAACTGTTCAATTCCACTATATGACATCGAAATTAAAGGTGCATTATGTTGATAAATCTAAAGCAACTGGCCATAAAATCCTCCTAATATGTCACAGAGACTCAGGAATAATGTTCATATAACAAACTGAACTCTTTGTATGAATATTTTGCAGACTGCCAATCATGTTTATGTTTTGAAATCATGTTTTGGCATGTGGCGCCACCTACCGCCGTCTACCAACCATTGCAGTCAGTAGAGTCTCAGCTGCCGAGCAACCACGGGTTGCCAGTTACGTCCAAAAACGAAACCTAAAAGACCTCTGTATTTTCAATTTGATTTGAATGTAGTAACCGTTTTACATTCTTACATATGGCACCTTTAAGATATCCATGATGATATTTCACCAAATTTCAAAATAAAAGCACTTGTTTTGATATGGAACTACATGTACGTCACTATAAAAACACATTTATGATGCAAAATTAATCCATCAATATCGAAAACGGAGACATAAAAAAAAATGATGTTAATAATCATGTGTAACTGTAATTAAAAATCATTGCTAACAAACACATTTAGTATTATTTTCCATATCATCTCTACATCATCAAGAGTGCATGCGTCTGCGTAAGTGTTTGTACGACAGAAACCGCAAACACACTCGTACTCACTAAATACTAACATATCAACATTTGTTTACGCGCCATATTTTGTCTCCGTTATTAGTATTCCAGTCACTAATCCCCGTATCAATCCCGTCTATGGAGTTGACCATCTGTTTAATTGCTGTGGCTAAATGTGATGACAGCCTTATTGATGAGGCGACTTAATTCCAACAGCTGATAAAGCCGGCTGGGAATGAATTATAATGCAAACGCTGTCGCTCCTTCCATTTAATCTCGCTTCAAGACACTGTTTATATCTTGTTTATTCTTCCACCGATCACCCCCTTCTCCCTCTCCTCCTCCTCCTCCTCCTCCCCCTCACACTGCAGTCATTCCACAGCACTCATCTCTTCACCTTAAGCTCCTTAAATTACCATTAAGCCCCCATTAATTCCTACATAATGATCAAACTCATCCCAGTCCATTTAACTCTAAGGTTCCAGATTTACAAAGGGATTACAGGTGGAAAAATCAATTTGCTTGCTTTTGGATGTCGGATAATCCAGTCTGGAGATAATATGTTGCCGCGACCGCAGCCGAACGTTGGGTGGCCGTGATCGAATCAACTTTCGAAAAACCTTTCTGCTGAAATTCAAAACGGGCAGATATGGTAGTGAAACTGTAAAATCTGATACTAATCATCCAGAATGCCTGCATTTTTAAATAAATGCTTCACTGATCACAGACTGCTTAGTTCTAATTTATGGGAGAAGAACATTTGCTACACAGTGGGAGAATTTTGGTTAAAGGTGGAGAATACATTACAGTACAGAGGTGTTTTATTAACCCTGTAAACTCATAAAACTATTTTTTCTTGGAACTGAGATGTTTATCTCATAATTTTGACTATTTATCTCATATTTCTGACTTTTTTATCTCATAAATTCGACTTTTTATCTCATATTTTCGATTTTTTAATCTCATAATTTCATCTTTTCATCTCATAAATTCGACTTTTTATCTCATATTTTCGATTTTTTAATCTCATAATTTCATCTTTTCATCTCATAATTTCTACTTACTTCGAGGATATTTGCATTATCAAAGTTTTACCTCTTTTTTTTACTGGTGGAAGTGGGCTTCAATACAGTAGCCATTTTGAAAAGGCCAACAAAATCCACTAGGGGGCAGAACACAGGTATCAGATCACATAGAACAGAGTTTAATAGGAAATAATTGATTGTGTTGATAAGATATAGGTCTCAGAAACCTGTGTAGCAAATATGATACAAATGGTTTTATTGGACAGCGTCAGTTTGAAACTCAAACTTTCGACACGGGGACACACAATTGTGACCCAAATCACAAATTTGTGCATAAAGTAGCACCTAATTTACAGACATGTCTCTAACACCTAACATCATTTTCAATGTGGACATTAATAATTTCCAAGAGACGCTTGGGTAAATTATTTACAATTCAACAAAAGCACTCAGGGAGCACGGCCTGCAGCCGAGGCTGAAGCATGTTGTCACCTGTGTTTTACAGACAGTTTTTTTTTTTTTTTTTACATTTTAATCCACTGAAGTCAGAAGAACTTTCTCTAGATTTGTGTAAAATGTTCCACTGCTTATACCTGCCATGTGATATCACACACCTAAACTTAAATGGGACTGAGTGTTGCTTAATTTAAAATAATGTTGCCAAATCCATCATCTGGATCCAATCTGGATAAAACGTCTGTTTGGAATTAGATCAAATCTGATACATTTTGACAGAGGTATGATTATCTCTTAGAGATAAGATACTGAAGAGTATTAGGGCCACGTGTAAAAAAATAGATGATACTAATGCTGTTCCGTAATAAGAGATTTCTCGGAGATTTCTGTGGGTGGATTCTTACCAAAATGGGAACATACTCAGGTGATCACCTACCGTGGTGCGGCCTGGAGGACTGAGTTGACCCAAAAGGCGAGAGACTCTCAAGGAAAGTTCCACAAAAGTCTTGGCAGTTGAAGAGTTTGGTCACGGAAAACCTCCAAAGGGCTTGAGAACTAGTACAACTGCACTGGATAGTGATTCTCTCCAGCAGTTGAGTGCTGATCTGAGCTGGCTTATATAGAGAAGGTGTAGATAGGAGTCAGGTGTGTGGATTGCAGCCAGGTGAGAAAGTAGGTCAGCCCCGCCTCCGCAATTCTCCAGACCTGCAGGAGAAACACAAAGAAAAACAATAACAGTTTTTTTCAGTTATTTACAGTATTTTATTGTTCTATATATTTATATTGTTTCATAACGTGGATTCTTTACAGTGTAATGTATTTTTTTAACTAAGTTTATATAGTTTTTTTTAAAAAGCTATTTACAGTATTTCATTGTTCTTAACATTTATAGTTTCACATACTTTTTAGTTAAATTTTTTGCGTTGGTGTCTGGACATTTATTATCCAATTTTTATTTATTTATTTTTTTTAAATGAGAGCATACATGACATCATGCCGTACTGAAGAAGAGCTGAAACGCGCGATGGAGACAATAACTCATCAGGAACACGTTTACTTCAAGTTAAATTAAATCAGAAATACGATGATTTTCGCAAACACAGGTGACCTTGGGGCCCACCGAGCCTCAAACTAGTCTGTCAGGTGAAAGAGTTCAGTCGTAGGGTGAACGATTTGAGGTTAAACTGATATTATATACCATATATTCTTTGAGATATCTTGATGGAATATTATTCCATCAAGATATCTCACAGAATTTCACAATAAGAGTTGACAAAGAACCATATTTAGTGGACTGGGCCACATGTCTGAGACCTCTGTCCTAGACTCGAGTTCTTTTTGCAACCAGAGGAGTTGCCCCCCCCCCCCCCCGGTGACGAACGGCAACTACACTTTTCAAACCAGACCAACACTACATCCATTTTTCATGTGCTCACTCTTCACTGACTCTCTGTCCAGACCAGGGCTGATTTCAAAAGTTCTACCGCTCACTTATGAAAGTTTAAACGGTCTCGCGTCGTCATATTCGTCGGACACGATGCGCGTTTGTGCGTCCACGCCCTTCTCTGTGGTCTCAGGACGTAGTCTGGAAGGAGACAGTTCGTGAGCGTGTCTTGTGTTTTTCCGAGCACCTACGTTTCTGGAAGAGTCTACTTCTCGGTGTCAGGCAGGTCAAGTTTATCGAGGGGTTTTTTAAGTCGAAGCTGAAGTGTGTGTTTATATTTGCTTACTGTAAAGCACTTTGATGGAAAGTGCTATACAAATAAAACTGTATCTTTTTTTCCCCCTTAATTTCCCTTCCCTGTCATAACTGTATTTTCTAATGTGTGTCTATGTTAGTTAGTTTATTTCGGTCACAGCTTTAATCACGAGCAAATGCATTTTGTGTTGACACGTTTTAAACCCACATTAAAATGAAATAGCAGCATTCTGCACATAAAGAAATAGACCAAAAAAGAAAGGTGTAGGCTGAAGCTCAAGCTTATTTATACAACACTAAGTGCTTATGTTGCCTGTCAGCATGTGATTTATAAAACAAAAAAAAAAACATAATCAAAACAAGAAAATACATTTTGTCTCCATAAGTGTGTAGCTAATTCATATTTCAAGGACAAGTGGTGAGATTAAGTAAGTTTTAAAACCTTTTCTCACTCCTTTCAAACACGTGAAGAAGCTAATGAAAGTGAATGATTTGTACGTCTCCTTTGTTCTTCTTTATGTTTGAGATAAATAAACTAAACTAAGTATGTGATATGGATGGGTTCAGGGTTGTATCAGTGTTGGACATGACTTTATTCAGTGCGCTGTTAAAGGTAGGGTTGGAGGTCCTGGAGATTCAAAAAGTCCAAGCCCCTTTCTTCAGACTTTCCTCCGTAGCCACGCCTCCAGAACACGGCAAAGAGCGTGGATTCACGAGCACCGTGTTGCCGAAAAACAACAAATACTATGAAAAGATCACAAGGACATTAAGGGAAACTACCTGTCCAGTAGAAAAACAGAGCCACTATATGACACGGTATGACAAAATGCTGCTACTGTCTGGTTGGATTTAGCAAGCTAGCATAAGCTAGCTTCTCAGCATGCACAATTAGTGCACAAAGAGGTGTACGTGCACAGTGTTTTTACAGGCCTGACCGTTCCATTAGTTTAAACAATACAGTAAAGTGATTGATTTAGCAAACTAGCATAAGCTAGCTTCTGAGCATGCATGATTAGTGCACAAAGAGCTGTACGCGCATGGTGTTTTTACAGACCTGTCCGTTCCATTAATTTAAGCAATACAGTAAAGTCATTGATTTAGCAAGCTAGCATAAGCTAGCTTCTGAGCATGCGCGATTAGTGCACAAAGAGGTGTACGCCCATGGTGTTTTTACAGACCTGTCAGTTCCATAAATTTAAGCAATACAGTAAAGTCATTGATTTAGCAAGCTAGCATAAGCTAGCTTGTGAGCATGCGTGATTAGTGCACAAGGAGGTGTACGCGCATGGTGTTTTTACAGGCCCGTCCGTTCCATTAATTTAAACAATACAGTAAAGGTATTGATTTAGTAAGCTAGCATAAGCTAGCTTCTGAGCATGCACGATTAGTGCACAAAGAGGTGTACGTGCATGGTGTTTTTACAGGCCTGTCCGTTCCATTAATTTAAGCGATAGAGTAAAACAGGCTCCAGAAAATAATCCCCTGCCCCACCTTTAAATTAACATGTGATTTTAACGGCTTCTGCTGCAAAACAAACTTCAACCACGTCTCGTTTCACACAGAAAACCCACAAAGTGAATAATCTATGGCTTTGTTGTTGTGTTAACAGCAGCCACGGAGCTCCACCTCCGCTTTGAACATCCGTCACAACAGAAAGACACTCTCCCAGCTGGCGTTAAGGTGGATGCAAATTACATCAGACTGTAATCCTGGATCCTTCCCAACTAAATGCATAAAGTTAATTGCCATACAGAAGAGGGGGGAATATAATTTGTCCTAATTTTCACGCCACAGTGGGATGTTTTATTGTGTATGACAGTGTACGCGAGCGTACAGCTTTGGGACGGTGTAAAGGCCATTTTATTGGAAGACCATTAATCTCGGCAGCCCGGTCTGGACAGTTTGTACCATAACAAGCTCTGTGGATTATCTCCGAACTAGCCCTCATATAAAAGGTTCCATCAACTCAGCACAAAGTAAAAGAAGTTTTCTCCTCGATCAAACGCGGGCAAATAATTAGAAAAATGAGGCGCCCAAAACTGTAAAGTTTAAACTCATCGCACCAAAGCAGCAGTTGGTTGTTATATACATGGATTTAGAGTAGGAGGGGGCACACTTTTCTCCTGTGCACATCCAATGTATTTGTCCTATTGTTTGCTCACAATGATTTGTGTTTTTTTGCTCACAATCACATGGCCTAGTGTAATCATGTATTTGGTAAAGGTGCCGTGTGCCTTTGAGAAGTGCCGGCTGAAAGACGCCGATGCTGGGGCCAAGCATTTGTGATTTAAATTGGCTTATGTGATACATCATCGACAGTAATGTCTATATTGTGCAGGTGAGGACGTAGAGGAGAAATCACCATAACGATGAATTGTCTCATTTTTGACTCGTGAATTTTTGATGCCAGAGCTTAAGCTTTTATTAACTGAGTTTTTTTTTTTTAAGTGAAAGAAAACACTAGAAATCGCTATCTTCAAGCTTTTAATTTGGAGGAGCTGCTGCTTTTCTGTGCAGTGTAAACAGATTATCTTTGCGGAAGAAGGAGCTGGAGAAAACAAGATATTAAGTTGAGGCTGTGAGAAGCTGTTGGCACTATTCAGTGTTTAATAGGCTAAAAAATACATTGTACATAATAAAATGATGAGCTCACACGAGTTCTCTGTGCATGGAACTAATTTAAGGATTCATAGATTTAATTGGCTTTCGTCATGCCGCTGAATAAATTAACCGGACACGACACCGTGTTGCTGTTATGTACTCGTATTGTTTCACGGTAGAGTAAAATACACCAAGTATTTCACCTGAAATAAACTCATTTAAATTCTTCTTTCGGCTTCTCCCTCAGCGGACCATCTGCCTCCGTCTTGTCCTCTTCCCTTGTGTCCTCATGTCCCCCCCCCCCTTCACAGCATCCATGAACCTTAGCTCAATCTTCAACATCCATTGTCCTAGGGTTTGTTGGAAAACGTGTTTACCTCGTTTATGTAAATTATAATTTTTACATTGAACACTGCATTGCTTGTGATTGAAATAACTCAAGTTTGTTCAAACACCATTGGTGTGAAATCACCAAAATCGGCCAAAAATCGCATTTCAACCCAATATGCTGGCCTTCCTGTAGGATTTACAGCAAACTCCTCATTGACTTTTTGCACCGTCCTGGCATGATTAACGCGTGAACCAACTTTCGTTCATGTACGTGAACCTTTTTTTTTTTTTTTTTTAAATCACCCAATTAAAGTGATTTTTCGTTAGCACCTCCCACTTCAAATTTCTACCCGTTATCACCAAACAATGTTCACCAGGATTGATGCAGTTGCGAAAAACAAATCTGTGAGTTTTGGGCCATGAGAAAGCCGTCAAAAATGCTATTTATATCGGAGAATGGGTTAGTGATGCATTCAGCGACATTCGTAAAATCTGCTCGCTTACAGAGTTTAAAGCAGACCTAGATCGAAAGTTCGAATTAACGCTGTTTTTTTAGTGTGAATCTGCGTCATTACCTTGTTTACGAAGCCCTGAAGTTTCGAAACAAACAGTTCAGCCATTGCTGAGAATGCTGTGTTTTATTGTAATCTCATCTCGGGCTCAGCGAGATCTCTGAGGAAAACCCGGTCCGGTTACGTAAACAGCATTTCTCCTGAACAGCAGATCGTCCTGCTCCGGGCACTAGTCCGGGCACATCCGGTTGCGTACATTGAACTGCAGAAGAAGAATAACGTCAGTTGTGGAGGTGTTTCACGAGCGACAGTGTCTTCTGACTCTGGGTCAAAGTCATGAAAGGGACTGCGGCGGGGAGTCGTGAAGAAGCTTTTTTTAAACACTGTTAAAACAATGTTTTGATAATGAGTAGCAGTGCATCCACCGTTCCAGAGGGGGGAGCTGCGCTTCTGAGAGCAGGTGTGCTGATTATGTCACTTCCGAGTATTGGCCAATCACAAGACAGCTGGGAAGTTCTCTACGCTGGCTGGCCAATCACAACACAGTCTGTCTTCTGGGTCTGAAACACTGTGGCTGAGGACAGCGTCAGTAAGGAGAGATTTCTATCGGCTCGTTTACAGCAACTAGGAGGTTTTTGACCATAAAAACAAGTTAATGTATGTAAGTAGACCTCCATAACTCACATATTATGTGGTCCACTCTATGTGAGCTTTAATCAAAAGAAGGGAAAGGACAAATTACCTTTCTCCTAATAATTGTCCAAACTTACGGCCTTGATTTTAGGTTATATTTTGATGACCCCCCCTGGCAGATGTACAATTTGACTACCTTTGTCCACTGTAATGTCCAATAAAATAAATGTCCCTCCTCTGTGACTCTCTTACTTTATATCTAAACCGTTCGACCTGAGCTGTCCCTCGAATATGCTCACTTCTAATCCTGTCCATCCTCGTCCCTCCGCCTCCTGTCTTCCAAACCTTGCATCACGGCAGGTCCTCACTACCGTCTTAAAGAACCAGAAACCTTTCCCTTTCACTGTCTTTCAGTCACGCATCACCGTCTGACACTCATCTCCACCCACTCTGCACTCTCTCCTTCACCTCTCCTTTTTAAAATTATGACAAGTGACCTGGAAGTGTCTCCTCCTCACGTGTGTCCACTCACTTTAGTTGCGAGAGCACGTTTTGGAAAATTCTACCAAACAATGATGGCAGGTTTTCTTTCTAAAAAAACAAAACAAAAACAAAAACCGAAAAATCTTTTTTGTTTTCGTGATGGAGTTTCGTACTTGTTATGGAGAATGTTCCCCCGAACGCTCATAACACTCCATAATTAGAATGTATCTGTGAAAAGATGCCCAGAGAAGCTTTCCCGAGAGAGCTATATGATCTGTAGGTTTTATGGCTGCAGTGAAGGCCTGGGCATTTCCTCAAAGATTAATTTGCGCTAAGGGCGCAGGACGCAAGGTGAATGACTATTATTCCTGTACTAATTTCACGAAAAAAATATATGTAAAAACACGAGTCTTTGTAAGAAAAACACATTATTTTAAGTTGGAGATACTATAAGTTCTATATTAATGTCTCTCTTTGGAGGACAAAAAAGAGAGATATAGCTATGGAAACAGAGGCTTATTTCCTGAGGAGAGAGTTTCTCTTCAAAATAAGAGAGCAAAATCAATGACCCCAGTGAGTCATTCATTAATATCTGGAGTAATTTATAAGGCGTCTTGGAATCTACAGCTTTTCATGTACATTAAGTAAAAGCCTGTGTATTGTAAACCACACGGCACTATGGCACTTTTTACGAGCCTCTTCAAAGAAGGTGTCCGCGATATTTATGAGCTCTATATTTCCGTGCCTCGCGTGAATGATGGTGTTGACTTACTTATTAATTTACTCACCACTGGTAGCTTCTTACTGGTATTCTGCCGAGTCCCTAAAAGTCATATAAAGCACCACACACGTATGCTATTAGCCCACGCTCTGGGAAGGATACACTTGTTTTAGCGTTACAACAAGCAGGGGCGGTGTGTTGACGTACATGAAGGATCTGTTGGGGTGTTAATAAAGCCGCCGTCTGTCAGTCAGGAAGTTAAAAAGACGAGCAGAGGTGGCTCAGATCTCTTGTCGGAGCGTATCCTGTTTGTGACACTTTTTTTTCCCTTTTTTTCATATATTGTATTTTTACGCCCCCTTCAAAGCTGGTAATCTGTTTGATCTGTTCTGCAGGTGATTCTCATGTTGACGAAATACTATGACTTCAACACTGGAAGAGTAACAGAGAGCTCTTTGTGGAGGTAAGGATCTATCTATCTATCTATCTATCTATCTATCTATCTATCTATCTATCTATCTATCTATCTATCTATCTATCTATCTATCTATCTATCTATCTATCTATCTATCTATCTATCTATCTATCTATCTATCTATCTATCGATAGCAATTGTTTGAGCCAACTTAAGCTAACTTTAAGCTATATTTAAGCTAGCAGATAGATATATAGATATATCTATCTATCTGCTAGCTAGTTATCTATCTGCTAGCTAGTTCTCTATCTATCTATCTATCTATCTATCTATCTATCTATCTATCTATCTATCTATCTATCTATCTATCTATCTATCTATCTATCTATCTATCTATCTATCTATCTATCTATCTATCTATCTATCTATCTATTTGCCACATCTAAAGTGTGAAAAACACATAAATCACAGTGCATTTTCTCTATTTCATGTCTATTGCTTTTGAAATTTGATTGACAACCTCTCTATCAATGAGCTTGAGAAAGTATGTAATTACGAGCGAGAATATTCTGAACCTGCCAAACATGTTCATGTATGAACTGATGAAATCGCCTGAAACATGTAGTCGGCGATAGCAACTAGAAAAGTTGGATAACAACAGAAATAATAATAATAATAATAATAATATAGTTATTAATGACAACTCAGCATTCCTATCTATTAATACTTCTACCTCTCCGAAGATAATAATGTCACTTTTTTGAATAATAACGTCTCATTCCCTGGCCTCGCCTGCCACTCCCAATATCCTCCCTTATTTTGATAATTACAAAAATCTCCATCCATCTAGCAAATTGCCTCATGACTTCTGCTGTTGCAATTTTCTGCTCACATCACACACTTAATGATGCCATCAGCATTTTAACTATAGTCAGTGTTGCTCCATTCTCCTCTGTGCCTCGCAGAAACAACCTATTAACGTTATCCCATAATTGAATTTTAGGTCAACCGATTACGGGACCACGTACGAGAAGTTTAACGAGAAAGTCGGGCCAAAAACCGTCCTGAGCTACTTGTACGTGAGTCCAAACAACAAGCGGAAGGTGAGTCCCTCTGCACTGCGATGGAATGAGAAGTCCTGCCTTTGTCTTGTTTGTGAATAAATCTTGTCAGTTATCGCCCGTGTTGCAGAGATGTCATTACACGGCGGCTTCTTGCAGGAATCAGCACCAGGTGTCTCTTCTAAAGCGGTGCATTGCATAAGCACGGCCCGAAGCTCGGGAGAGACTGCTGCGTGATGTCAGTGTGGCCCTCGCTGATTTTTCCCGTCTCCTCTCCCCTTGTCTCGTCTCAGATCATGTTGCTGACCGACCCGGAGGTGGAGAGCAGCCTGCTCATTAGCCTCGACGAGGGGGCGTCCTATCAGAAACACAGCTTAGCCTTTGATATCCTCAGCCTGCTTTTTCACCCCGAGCAGGAGGACTGGATCTTGGCTTACAGCCACGACCAAAAGGTAGCGAGTGTGTTGCTGTGAAAATGGAAATGTGACAAAAAAACTGGATTGGAATCAGTGCCGTATGTGTGTGTGTGCGCGGGCCACTTCGCTGCTTGTCATTCTTTCGTGAGCTCCGCCCAGATTGATTGGTTCTGTCAGATATAGTGCGAGCTTGTTGGGTCACAACATAATACCAGTCATAAAGTGAACCAAAACACAGGTTGCAGTCGCAAGACATTCATTTTGATAACACTGCCTTCATGAGCTCAGACACTTACGCTCAGGCTGTGGCTGCTAAAACAGTGGCAGCTCGTCATCACCTGCCTCCCATAAACAAGTCACAAAGTCTGGCTATAGGTTTTAAAGCTGCAGTGTGTAACTTTTGCAGATTTGCAGATTGTTGTGATTCTGCCTCTGTTTGGGAATTTGGGAACAGACACGACGCCACGGCAGCCATATGCTGCGTCCTTCACCTGATAATGAGCTCTTTGCACAGCAGCAGCCGTTTTTTTTGTGTTTTAGCAGGAAAAACACACGTGTTTTGGTGACGTATCGTCATCAAATTAAAACGCAATACAGTGAACAGTACCTGCCGGTTTCACTCACAGGGTATCACTACTCAATGTCTCCTCACATCATGGACCACGCCCTCCCACCCTCACTCAGCTCTCAGCCAACTTCTTGGCATTTTTAAAAAATCAGGATATAGGGCAGATAAGTTAGCTAGCATCTTGTGAACTGTTTATTTAACCTTGTATGAATGTGTCCTAGACCAGTGATTCGCAAACTTTTTACACCAAGCACCACTTGAGGGAAAATTGAGCTCTGGTAGTAACACCATTATCATTACTAACGTTAAAATACCTTGCACTAGGGCTCTATAGCGCCCCCCCTAAGGTGAAACATGGCTGGAACACGCCAAGATTAAGTTGCATCGAATTTCACAAAACTTGGTGGGAACCTTTTATAGCCCAAGATTAACAAAAAAGTCCCTCAAGACCATGGCCTCAGCTCAACGGGAGGTCAGCCATCTTGGCCATTTGCTTCGTAAATGAACAAACTCTGCTCCACTACGATCAGTATTTATCAAAGTATTTCCGATTTTCAGAGGAAGCTCACGTACCACTGAATCTCACACACACACGCTTGCAATTGGGAGCATGAACCCGTTATTACTCTGGGCTGTGCTGCGTGAAGGAAGCGTCAGTGTTCTCACACACACACACACACACACACACACACACACACACACACACACACACACACACACACACACACACACACACACACACACACACACACACGCTGACGAATCAAACTCGTCTTCTGACGCCCGACTGCTCTTGGAAAGACTTGATTTTCAGAGAGAGAGAAACTGTCAAGGTCTGAGAAGTGAAATAAATGTTTGAGCGAGGAAGATGAAAGCGTTAGAGGAGAGTCAGTCAATCACTGGGTCAAAAATAAAAAAGAGGCTTGACAGAAGTTTACCTTCAGATCTCTCTCTCTGTGTCTTTGTCGCGCCCCGAAATACCAGGTTTTTTTTCTTCCTTTTTATTGCTGCCAGGATTAAATTAACCTCAGCTTGGTTTCATTTTACATTTATCGACCGTCTGCTGTGTCTTTTTTAAAAAAGTTCTAAGCTCTCAGATAAGTCAAGATGATGCTGCGTATGTTGCTGAAGCCCTGAGCTTAAGATGCTTTAGCGGGAGATTAGAGGCCTTGTGAATTTCTTGGACACAAAAGCTTTATATCATGATAGTAAAAAAAAAACAACAATGTTTTTATCTTCACCTCTCTGGAGAATAAATGGTTTTTGCGATTATAATTTTTGTTTTGTTTTTGAGAAACTTTAGAGTATCATTCTTTTTTTCTTTTTTTTTTACAGGAACAGAGAGATTTTCTCACCACTGATGCATTTTCACAACCTACTCAATGGTGTTATCGTCAAATCAACCTTGACCTTTTCACACCACACACACACAAACAACCTCGACAGCTCCTGGATAATTGGCTCGTATTAAGTTGTATATCGTGGTTTCTCTTTGTTATTTGTTCTTCATTTTTTTTTTCCTCCTCCCTCGTTTCTCAGCTCTACGTCTCGGTTGAGTTTGGGCGGAGGTGGCAGCTTGTGCACGATGGCGTCGTCCCCAACAGATTCTACTGGTGAGATCATTTGCAGAGCGCACACTGATAAATGCTGGAATGTGTTGATACGCTTTTGGAAAAACATGAACGACGGCCAGCAAACAGATGGCGAATAAACATTAATATGTTCAATTAACAGATTAAATCTGGCGTGAACTATACTTCATAAAATACATGTCATGAACTTTGAAAAAACTAATAAAAGATTCTTAGTTTCTAAACAAAATGCGGGGGATTTTACTTTTGTCTCCAGTCGAGATGGAGCTTTTCTTTTCTTTTCTCTCACACGTATCACATGTCGGATTTTGAGATTATTAATGAGATAAATTCATGATTTGATACTCAAATTCTACTTATTTTTATTTTATAGAAAAAAAACCACACAACAGAAATCTGAGGTTAATGTTAGAAGTCTGAGAAATATGGCAGAATTTTCAGATTAACTGCTATGATTCTGAGAATTCTGAGAGGAAACTCCAGAAAAGCCAGAATCCTAAAATAAAAGTTGTAATTCTGAGATTAAACAAATAATTCCATCATTCTCAGTTATTTAAGGTATAGGTCCCATAAGGTTTAGGCCACATGTGATAACAAATGTGAGATTTAAATTAGAATCCTGAGAAAAAATTATAAATCTCAAATTAGATCAAAATTGAGATTCTGAGATTAAACACCACATTCTGTATCTAGGGATTATGGCCACATGTGATTTTGTGGGTAACAAATAAACAAACAAGAATTCTGAGATTAAAGTCAGAAAAGTTCAAGAATATAAAACTCTTTGGATTGTGTCCGTAATCTCAGTTTTTGTGGGGAAAAAACCCAATCTGAAATCTGAAATTTAAATTCTGAACAAATCCTGAACAAAAAAATATTCTGAGATTCTGTCTCTAAGGATTAGGGCCACATGTCTGTTGTTTTTGGAAACAAACAAACAAGAATTCTGAGATTAAAGTCAGAATTCTTTGTTTAATCTCAGTTAATTTAAGGATTAAAATGGCCCTTTAAGGATAATGGCCCCATGGGATTGGGGGTAGAAAAGCCCAGGTACTTTATATACATAGTGATATACATAGTGATATACACTACATATTTATATATATATATATATATATATATATATATATATATATATATATATATATATATATATATATATATATATATAATTATTATTATAAAAGTATAAATCTAAAGTCACAAATCTAATCCTAATCAAACATTAGCCGTCAGTTTTTCAGTTGTTTTGGTTTAATATCTACACTTCAGTGTGTTTCCCAGAATCACTTGTGATGATGTAGCAGAGTCTCAGGATGTCTCTGAGCGTTTTAGCGTTATTAGCAGTTTGTTGCTGCAACAGGGATTATGGCCCAGGATAAATCCTATAATGGGTTTTATAGTTGTTGGCGAGAAAATCCTTTTTCACACTCTTGTCCATAGAATTAAAAAACACAGACCCGTGGATTATTCGAGGCGGTCGGAGTGACCTCCGGTGCAGATATATATCTGTTATACATTAATCTTTAAAGATTGAAATGAGCCAATGTGTTAATAATATTAGCGTGAGTAGGAAAAATCACACGTGGGAGGAGGAGACCAATAAAACAACAAGTACAACAACTGTTATTTTGTTTTAATGCAGCGAGGGGACATGAACGTGACGCCCACGGCTTTAAGATTATTTAATTTACAGCCATTGCAAACGTCTCTATGAGAAAACAATATGCTGTGAAGGTGACTTAGAAGTCTGCTTAGTTACGCACACGTGGAATTCAGCCGCATTGATGAAACATTAACGTCAGACACGAGCATTAATGGTACGCCACGTTACGGGAAATATGAAAATTGCTTGTCATGAAGTGTGAAAAAGCAAAATTTATGTGTAAGAGTTAGATTCTTATTAGAAGAAATAGTCTCTAAACAGAATGTAAGGGATTTTTCTTTTGTTTTATCTAGTTTTTCCAGATATATCTGATGGATTATGAGATTTGGCGACCCCTAGAGGGGGAAAAGCCGAAAGAAAAACACAACAGAATGAAAGGTATCATAACAACTTGCATTTTAGTTTGTAGGAATAACAACAATCTATTTTAGCAAAATGTTCTAATAATAAAAAAAATCGTAAAAGAAAAAAGCCAAAGGCAGTGACTTAGATTCAGACTTCTTTATTGTCCATAAAACTTACATAAAAGTGGCTCTTATTTTGAAAGCCAGGTTGAAAGGAAGTGGTGCTATGTAAGATGTTTCTGTATGAAAGGTGCAGTTGATTCTCGCAAGGAGTGCTTACATCCCATACAAATCACACATGTTCCACTTCTTCTTCTCTGCACACAGCACCCCCCACAGGCCTGGCATATATACTACAGCGATTAGAGTTGGTTTGGTGGGTTTGGCCTGACGGGTCATGTGAAAAAAAATGTTGGAAATTAGCTTAAAACCACATCACGATAACACAGTAATGATATCAATGGTGATATTTCACAGAAATTCAAAATAAAAGTGTTTGGTATGATACGGAGTGATACACAGTTCACAAAAATGTATGATGCTAAAATCAAATAACACATGGACAACTGTAATAAAAACACACAAAAGCTCATATATACATAAATACATGATAAAGTGTGATGATGTAACCGTAGGTGTTATTAATGTTAAGGAGGTCGTGGGCCAGTTCTCATTATAACTTGACATTAAACGGTGGGAGGAATTAAGTCAAGTGGGGGGGCCTCTTGAAGATCAAATATACTAGAGATAAGGCCTAAATAATGTGTGCACTTTCTTTCTTCTGTCCTCCAGGACACAAGTCGAACAAAATATTATGAGTGGGAACCACATGTTAAGCCACACGCAAGGCCGACAGCGTCACAGTAGTGGAACAGTGTGTCCCATCACGGCGGTTTATTTAAGAGCAAACACCGCGGCCCCGCTCACACCGAGAGAACTGGATGAAGCGTTTGACAGAAAGTCCATTAAAAGAGATGGAGCTTTGAGGCAATTACAGAGTGCTGAGGGAAGCAGGACGCGGGGCCTTTTATATTATACTTCAGACGTGCGATGGAAAATGAGCAGAAACCCATCTTGTGTCACAACAGCTGCTATTAATATAACAAGTGGTCGCCGCTGTCGCTCTGCACTTAGCAACTATCATGAAGAATCTGTGCTGGGAGTGAATGAAATGGCAAATGCACCTTCCACATAAAGAGTAGCGGAGGTCAAATGTCTGTGAGGTCGTTGTAGCTCAGAGTTAAACGCCAGTTATTCTGATAAAATGTGAAGTTGGTCTTTGATTTTATTTATTTTTTGTCCTTCAGAGACTTTCTTTTTATTTTCCGACTCGAAAAGAATCCCCGGCTTTTGCTTCTGACTGTTAATACGACCTTATGTTACGGCGAAGTCTTCAAGGCAAAACGGCTTCATTTCACCATAAAAACAAAACAACAGTTCGGAAAAAATTGGAGGCATTAAAAAAAAAAAAAAAAAAAAAGCACGCACAATTAGAACAAAACTGCCTAATTATAATGAAATAATAAAACAGAGCGCAGGAAATAATAGAACGAGAGAAAGTAAAAACAAGCACTAAAACAGGGCGGAGAATAGGATTAAACGATAATTTAATTTAAGATTATTAGAAGAACGCGTCACTAATCTCGAGGTTTGCCTCAATGTGATGGCAGAGAAACTTCAACGACTTAAATAATGAGCCACTTTGTGTCCAAAATAAATACAAATACAGTGAAATCACGAGGAGAAAAATGCAATTAGAAAGATAAAAGTATATGGGTTTGACTTTTTTAAAGAGTTTTTCCAGTCAAGTGATTCAAATCAGGTCACACTAATGCAACCGTTTAAACGTATGTGATGCAAATTCTTTATTAAATGTAGATAATGTATAAAACACATTAAATTGTTGTTGGATTTGAGGTAAAAACATGTATACATATATATATATATATATATATACTTCCATATAATCACATGAGATGACATGAGATCTGGGGAAAAGTTTGAAGAGACTTTGTTTCTTTTTAAAGAAATAAAACACATTTATTTAAATACACAGTTGTATAAGGGCAACAAATATCAACTCATAATGAGGGCAAGGCAACGTTAATATTTATTTATTTATTTATTTATTTACAGCACATTTCATACTCAAGGGCAACTCATTGTGCTTTGAATGCAACCCAATTATAACATACATTTAACAAGGTACAGAATAATAATAATAAAAAAGAAAGAAAATAAAAAAAAAAGGTTTCTAAAAATATGACGTTGAAGAAAGAAACAAAGTAAAGTGCAGAAGCTGGGTTTAAAAATAACGTTCACAGTCGCAGCTCATGTTTTAAACAGACCGTAAGTAATAACTTTTATGTATAAATTAAATAAATGTGACAGCAGCGCGATGAGCTGTTCCCAAAACTTGAAATGCCTCTATGTCATTTTTTAAAATCTGTGTCTTATTGTTTAATTTCTTTATTTTTGTTTCTTTTTAATTGTACTTTATGAGTCTGATTGTAAAAGATTTGATTTGATTTAATTTGATTCATGAGGCGGAACGACCGCGATTCATTCGATTTTACGGGCGGGTCATAAATAATGACGCGCACTAAACAATAACAATAACCACCACGTTTATAATTGATGTTTGTTCTGATGTCACAGGTCCAGACTGGGTTTAGACAAAGAGCAAGGGATGATTCACCTGGAGATCAGCGTCTCTGACGGACGTGAGTAACAAAATAATACAACTATTAATTGTGAAATATGCTCGTGCAGTGGTTCTCAAACTCTTTATACCAAAGTAGAACCAACTTTAAAATACACATTGTCAGCTCTGGACTTTTCACAGGAGGAGATTTATTCCCAATAAAGTCCCTGATGCACTCGTGTCAGGGTCCTGTAGTATCTGACTCCACCATCGGGTGGCGGTGCAAGTCTCGGCGCAGGGAAAATTACACATTCCTACCAAAGAAGAAGAGAACGATGCTACAGCTCCCTCGGACACGTCTGGTTCGAGCAGCTCACGTCAGGCAGGGGAGTCGCGGTGTTCGGCAGTTTGAGGGTCGCGAGGTCGAGGATCGGATGACTACTTCTTCTGTTGTTTAAATTTTTTTTTCTGCTTGGTGAGCGGCGCTTAACACTCCACCTACTGGTGGGCCGGAGATTCAGTTCACACATTCACTGTCCAGGCGCACCCTGCGTGCTCTTTGTGCGCGGTTCCAAAATCTGGGCTGCACACACAGCCTGTGGGTTACGCATTAATGGCGCAAATTGTGTCATGCGTCAAGATAATTTTCTCTCTCATCGTCCTCCTCTTCCACACATATACTTCCCACACTGGTTATAGTGAAATTAGCGAGAGATTCTACACTCTTAGAAATAAGGGTTCCAAAAGGGTTCTTCTACAAGGGTTGAGGTTCTACTTGGAACCATTTGCTTCTGAAAAACCCTTTCTTTGGGAAGGGGTTTTTTCAAGGGTTCTTGGTAACACTAATGGTTCCAGTAAGAACAATTTTGATCCAGAGAACCCTTTAAAACCCCTTTCCTGAATAAAGGGTTCTTGGTGGAACCCTCCAAAAGGGTTCCAGGTGGAACCTTTTTAGGTTTCTCCTATGAGGACAAGCCGAAGAACCTTATATGGTTCTACTTTGCACTTTTATTTCAAAGAGTGTATGCACGCCGGTCAAAATCCCTCCAGCTCCACACCGAGGAATATATTATTTTTATCTAGAAACAAACCCTCAGACGTCACTGACAGTGAAAGAACCACCTTCCTCGTGTGGAGACTGTGTGGAGACACAGATCTGATCCGATTAAGCTAATTCATTTTTCAAGAGCCAATGCTATGACTTAGCTCTTTCGTTAGCCGCGGTGCAGAGAGAGGGCCACTTCCATAAGGCCACGTGTGTTAATGCTTTTTCCCCCCAGGGGGCAAGACTGCCTCATTTTGGCTGATGCTAACGCACCAGGACAGTCCACCTTCTAAATATTCTCCCCTCATCCCCCCCCTCCCTATTCTGTCCCTCTGAAAAACTACCACATATTTTCTATTTTCTCATTTTCTGCTCACGCGCAGGGTCACAGTACATAACGTGCAAACTTCAGAACTGCTCCGACGGAAACAAGGGCAAACCCTTCCCTGGATTTATCATCCCCAACTCCCTGGTGGTTCAGGACGAGTACGTTTTCATCCAGGTGGGTTTTTATTGCGATATCTGGCTTCATTAAAAGACAATTAAACGCGGCACCGCTGCATTCGATTGCATCTTAATGTACAGTCATTTCATTAACTAAAAGGGACCATTATCCTGCAGGCGGCGGGGGTGAAATCACTGTGTTGTGTACGCGTTGTGTATTATACTGGAGCCCTGCTTTGCCCTCATGCACAGACATTATAATTACAGCAAAGCCCAGAGTTTTGATAAAAGCTGTTAGTGATCAGCGTTTGTATGTTGTTCAGAAAACATGCTGTATGTGCGTATGTAATTAAAACAATTATCAGATACTTAAGTACGTGATGTTAATGTCTTTCTGTTTGGGAAAATCGAATCTAATTGCGATTTCTCGCCTCACAGATATTTCAACTTAATTTGTAAAACAGTTCAATATTCGTTGGAACCGTCAACAATATGAACTATTCTGTGTTTTAATGCAGGAATGAGTGCTTAAAGATGTTGTGTTACATTTAATCAGTTGTCACGGAACATACAACAATAGAACAGTTACCACATCTGTGGTTGAATCAGTAAATAAGTGTAATTAAAAAAATTGTAAAGGCGTAATGTAAACATGTCTGACCCTGATGTAGCGAGGCTATAAATTGTAAAGAAAGAATTTGAAAATTAACAATATTGTAGAGCTATAGTGCACTAAAGCATGAAAATTGATGATTTCCTCTCCGATAACAAGAACAAAAAAAATCTATCAAACAATATTTAACATGTTATATGACAACTACTTCCTTACTTTACTCTGTATGTAGTTTTTTTTTTTTTTAGCTGTTCAGACTGCCAAATAAATCAATCTGGATACAATCTGGATATGCTTCAAAGGTCCGAGCTGGGCTGCAGACTAAACAAGGCCTGAATGTATCAAACAGACTTTGTGATGTGTATATAAATAAATGTAATACGTGTATAATGCAGATTTCTCTGTATTCCTGTACTAGGTGCCAGTAGGCGGCCAGTCCGTTCATTACGTGTCCTACAGAAGAAACGCTTTCTACCCAATGAAGCTTCCTAAGTACACTCTGCCGAAGGTAAGACGACGCTGGAGACAAAAGAGAGTGTTTGGTTTTTGACGAGACACAAGCTACAAAAACAAGCAGAGATAAAAATACCTCTGCTGACTTTGTCACCCCACAGAAGGATGTGTCACTAACCGTCGTGCCAAATTTAAGAGAGAGTAAACAGATGCTAAGTGTTTGAAAAATTACGTTTTTTTCAAATCTGCAATGTTCTCTGCTCTGAGACACTGGGGACGTGTCCACTGGAGCAGCATAACACACACACACACGCACACACACGCACACACGCATACTGGTCCACTCACTTAAGCGGGGACCAAAGACTTGGAACACCCAGAGTGTCCATTAATGTAAACACTCTGGTAGAGTCCAGAGAGTAGTGACATTTTCATCAAATTTATCGCAGATTAATGACATAACAGTGTACACAAACACAAAGCTTGTTTAGCTACAGCCCTGCTCTCTGTCGCCCTCTCTCTTTACCTAGTGGTACTGCAGCCTCATGACAGGAGTCAGCTCTTCTTTCTGTTCTTCTTCTTCTCTTCCTCATTTGCTAGTTTTTAGTAGTTTCTTAAGCAAGTCCGGTATTTGTTTGCTTTTTTTACTCAACAGAGCTCCCCCTACAGTTTCGGAGGATGTAGTGTATGATACCACATACATATCCTTCTATCCATTGTCTCCTTGCCAAACTTCTCTATTCTCGCCATTTGCAAAAAAAGTACGGCCTGACCTCCTTCCACGGGTGCCTCTGCTTTTTTTCTCCAGCCTCTGTGATGATGAACGTCACAGAGGATCGGATGACTACTTCTACCAGGGTTCCAAAAGGGTTCTTCTACAAGGGTTGAGGTTCTACCTGGAACCATTTGCTTCTAAAAAACCCTTTCTTTGGGAAAGGGTTTTTTCAAGGGTTCTTGGTAACACTAATGGTTCCAGTGAGAACCATTTTGATCCAGAGAACCCTTTAAAACCCCTTTCCTGAATAAAGGGTTTTAAAAGGGTTCTTGGTGGAACCCTCCAAAAGGGTTTCAGGTGGAACCTTTATAAAAAGGTTCTACCTGGAGCCAAAAAGGGTTCTCCTATGAGGACAAGCCGAAGAACCTTACATGGTTCTACTTAGCACTTTTATTTCTAAGAGTGTAAGAGACAGTGGAGAATCTCCCTGCAACTAGACATTTAACCCTCACAATGACTCTGAAGCTGTTATATTCGGACAAATGCATCTCAACTATTTAGGAAACCAAAGACACGAGTGTAGTTAGCAGGTGAACGGTAACATTTTAGGTTTTAGGAGGAGTTATGGCTACGATGCATCATGGTGTCACATTTTTTGGCACACCTGAACCGAAGACTGGAGAGGAACTGTTTTTCATTCTTTCCTCCACAGTTATGAATTGTTTCACGTGTTCTCAGCCACTTAATCTCACATATATATGATGTTTAAAGAGAAGATCTTCTGCGTTTGCTTCACAGGGACGTTAATATTACTGTGAAACTCTCAACACATTTTTCCTTCGGGCTGTTTTGTGGAAACATGTCGACTTAACGTGGGGTGATTTTTCAAATGATTTCAGGCCGGCTTGTTCACAGATACACATGATGTTTGCCGACAAATCTGATTAATTGTTCTCCGCGCGTTAATATCCCTCTGAAAATTGATTCAGCGATGCATATTCATCACACCTTCAGATGTTGTTGTTTTTAATCAGTGGCCCCCCCCCGCCCTCCCGCATCAACAAATATTTACTTCAAAATCAAAATGTGGACTTGCGTGGTTGGTGTCCCACCCCCCCCACCCCTCTCCCCCGCCTCCTCCAGAACTCGGGCGGAAGTTTTCTGAAGCAGAAAACATCCATTTGCATTTGCACAGAATAGAGTTCTGCCCTAATTTACATCCACTAAAAGGCACAGCAGGGCGGCGTAATGGTTTTGAGACACCGTGTCATAACAACAGGAGACTTAGTGCTCACCGTGTTATTTCAATCAATCTGTCCAACCACCCACTCAACCGTGTACAGTCAAAAAAAATTTCTTTGAGAAGGACACACACGTCTCGCCAAACTCCAAAGAGAGAGGAAGAAAACGCAGTCTTCGTTATGGAGCGTATTCATTTTTTAGTGCGCGGCACGAAACGCCTGGGATCTCATTTCTGCCCATCCTGACTGAATGATGCAATATTGTAATAATGTGCACACATCTTGATTCACCCTTAATGTTGAAAGAAAATGATTTAATGATACTCGCAGAGGCGTATTGCATTAATTCGTTAAAAAAGGGAATAAATGACAAAAAGCTGAATTAATGGGATACTTTTCCTTGTAAGAGCTCAGTTTAATGGATGCATATTGCCTTTACCAATAAATAAATAAGTTATGAACACATTTGTGAATTAACAAGATATGATTCTGGCTCTGTTTTGAAAAATTTGCCCATCAATACAGAAGAAAACAAAGCCGAAATATTTTTTTATGATGAAATTATCTTGGTAATTTGAGAAAAACAAAACAGAATTTGGTATTTTTATGAAAGATTATCCCATAAAAACAGCTTCAAAAAAAAATATATATATATATATTGTCTACGTCTAAAAACGTCTAAAACGTAAAGTAAAAATCATATTATAAATTATATATTATCTATTTTAAGTGTTAAAGTGTTTAAAGTGTGTTTAAAGTGTAGAATGTATGTAATTGAGAAACTGAGCTGCAATAAAAATGATTATAATCATAATCTACTACTTATTTGGTCCAGAAAATGTCAAAACAAGACATTTGAGAACATCGTTATTTACAATGATGTTCTCAAATGTCTTGATTTGTCCACAAACCAAAACGATTCAGTTCTAATGATTTCTTTAATGAACGTGAAAATATCCACATTTAAGAAGCCTTTATTGTTCCTCTCCTGAATGTCATGTGTGCTTAGGACTTGCAGATAATCAGCACCGACGACAACCAGGTGGTGGCAGCGATCCAGGATCAGCACCAGAACGACTCGTACAACCTGTACATGTCTGAGTCCAGAGGACTTCTCTTCACCCTGATGCTGGAGGACGTCGTGAGCAGTCGAGGGCCAGAGGGAAACATCATGATCGACCTGTACGAGGTAGGCGGTGACGTCGGGGTGATGATGTCGTCCGAATCTGATCCAGATTACGTGTTTGGATTTGGCAATTTAAATGTAACATGAATCAGTCCGGGCCACAGGATCTGTCTGCATGCAGATTGCACGTTCTCCCTATGTGTGCATGGGTTTTTCCCGGGTTTCCCGGCTTCCTCACACGGTCCAAAAACAAGCAATATGGGGGATTAGGTATATGGGACACTCTAAATTGACCTTGAGTGTGAGAGTGAATGTTTGGGCCAATTCCATTTCCTATCTTAACCCTCAGTCTTAACCCTCAAGCTCAACCCTTAATCTTAACTGGCCCTCAAAACCAAGTGTTGAGGCTTATTTTGTCACTTAGAAATGGGACACCCCTTAAATGCAGATACGACCTCAGACTGTGGGGGGCAGAATAACACGAAAGCTGCGTCCAGTCTGTCAACTCCAAAAAAGGAGAAGAATTTACGTCACGATTATTTATTACGATCCGTTTGTCAGTCAAGTTATTAGGTTGTCAGTTAGTTATAAGATGATACTCATACAAATACCACAACCACGGACATATTCAGCTGACAGTTACCACACACAACGGCTTATTGAAAAGTAAACGATAACAAACGATCGCTTGTCCGCACCAGCCGGCTATTGACAAAAGATCGTAAAATAAAAATAAATGTTACACAACAATGACGTCAGTAATCCATAATATGGGCCTAAACTAAGATAATACAATGGTTTTCATCATTTTGATATTTCTATTAACAAAGAAAATACTTAATTTGTATCGCACTCGTTTCGCCGCTTTCGACGCCATCTTTCTTATGTGAAAACACGCAATGCATTCTGGGTAGCCCTTGCTCCCAAGGGTGGTCTCGGAAAAAGCTCAATATTGAGGACGATACAGCCCTTAAACTTGCCCCTCAACTTAATTTTTCTGAGAATCGGGACAGCACTTGCACTAGCGGGAGCGCACATTTTTGAGATTGAGGGTTAAGATTGAGGGTTAAGCAAGGAATTGGAATTCACCCTTTTGTCTCTGTGATGGACTGACGAACCGTGGAGGACAAAGAGGTAGGAGATGGCTGGATGGATGGTTCAGATGTGTTATATCAGACACATGTGAACAGATCAGGATGACTTCTGTCATGCTTATATAAGACGGCAACAGCAGGTAAAGTTCTATACAGATCTGGATCCGGTGGATTAAAAGGTAAAAACATCAGGTGCTGGTATGTATAACGCAGATAACAAAGTGTTTAAGCACGATTAGAGGTCTGTGCTCTCCGAGTGTGCTTGTTTGTGTCATTAATTGGTCCAATTATATGCTCATATGGATTATCGTACCATTTTTGTTTTGTGCCACACTCCTACACACACGCAGTGTACAGCCCACACCGAGTATTCTGCCTATTCCAATGCCGCCCATACTTTCTCACTCACATTTAGTCACAAATTATATATAACCGAGCTGAAATTAATGAATCATTAGCAAGACGTTGGCAGAAAATCCTTGACCTACTATTTTAGTTATGTCGCGTATAACGGTTTCTTTAGCGCCGCTCGATTCTGCCTCCACAAATGAACCTGTGCTTTTAAATGACTGGAATGGTAATACAACACATTCCAAGAGGACTATTAGATATTAATGGATCTTTTTTTCGATTTGATATACACTGCATTTTTTTTTTTTTGGCACCTTGTAAGAAGCAAATCATGAAATATGTATGTCTCTCACCGTAATCCATCAAACTACACGTTTTGTTCATGCCTGCTTTCCAGTCCACGCTGGACTGAGCTTCTCCCACCGAGCCTTGGCCATGCTTCGACTGTTGATGTGGGCTCATATATATATATATATATATATATATATATATATATATATATATATATATATATATATATATACATACAGAGACGCACCACACTTACAGCACATCAGGGATTGTCAGTGTTTATATTTTGGTGTCAGAGCCGCATTGGTAAATACAAACCAACTCTGGCTGTGACAAATAAAGCACAGACACACGCAGCCTTAAACTTTAAACTCACAGTTTCATATAATGTTTCTCTTTTATATTTTTATGTCCTGGCTGCTTTTGGGCCCTCAAACTCAACTCGAGTGGAAAAAAAAAGTTGATATGATGCTTAAAATTATATTGGAAACCCGCAATAATGAATGCATTCATGTTGCAAAATGAATTCTGTAAATAAATAAGTACTTCATAATAACTTTATTATAGATATTGAGTGGTGCGTGTGTGTGTGTGAGCTCAATGCATCATCTGTAGTTTAGCTTGTTTAGTTGACTGAACATCAATCACAGAGGAAAATATGCTTTGTACCAGATTATAGCTCCCTATGGAGCTAATTTACAGTTTTACAGTGGACAAAACTACATCACATACTAAAGTAGAGTAATATAGTGGAGGAAAATACAGTAAAAATACAGTGTGACTATGCCCTGTTTAACATACTTACATGCATTATTTTATATGCTCCATAATATCTGGTGCTATTTAAAGCCCTAGTGTTTCTGGAGTATAGCTTGAATGAATCTAGAGATTATTCATTATTCATGTAGTTAAGCACTGTATCATCTAAATAACATGATGTCATTTCTCTTTCACGAAGACCAAACAAAGGCAAAATAATAACAAAAATGTTACATACTACAGCTTTAATTATGCCTAAAAGATTGAGGGGAAAAACATTATTCTGCAAAGTTATTTGGCACCAGAAGAATCCATCTGTGGGTCCTGACCCAGTCTGTGGGAATGACGGATCGAGATTATTCTAATCTGCAGCTGCTACCAACATACAGTCATCTGTGTGTATGTGTGTGTGTGTGTGTGTGTGTGTGTGTAAACGTACAAAGCTATTGTTGTGGGGACATGATTATTTGTCTGGGCTTCACAACTTTAAAGTGCTTTTTCCAGATTAAGACCTGGTTTAGGGTAAAGTGGCTGGGGAAAGCCTTACGTCTATGATGTGTCCTCACTAATATATAAAAACAAGTTTGTGTGTGTTAGTGTGTACATGTCTTCATTAGTATGCTGTGTGGACCAATGGTCAAACATATCTTTGTGAAGACATGTTGACCTTGTGAGGACATTTTGGCTGGTCCTCACAACTTTACCAGGCTTTTTGAGGATTGAGATCTAGTTTTAGGGTTAGTTAGGTTTAGGTCTAGATTAGGGTAAGGGTTAAGTGTGTGTGTACATGTCTAATAGTCAAACCGTCTTTGTGGGGACATTTTGACCTTGTGAGGACATTTCGGCCGGTCCACACAACTTTACCAGGCTTTTTGAGGATTGAGATCTAGTTAGTTAGGTTTAGGTTTAGATTAGGGTTAGGGTTAAGTGTGTGTGTACATGTCTAATAGTCAAACCCTCTTTGTGGGGACATTTTGACCTTGTGAGGACATTTTGGCCGGTCCACACAACTTTAACAGGCTTTCAGGATTAAGAACTAGTTTAAGAGTTAGTCAGGGAATGCATTATGTTGATGATGTGTCCTCACTATGATATTAAAACAAGTTTGTGTGTGTTTGGACATGTCTTTCGTAGGCCATGTGGACCAATAGTCAAGCGTGCTTTGTCGGGACATTTTGACCTTGTGAGGACATTTTGGCAGGTTAGGGTTGGGTACTGAGGTTAGGGTATAACGGGCCAGGGCAGGGGTGTCAAACGTACGGCCCGTGGGCTAGAACTGGCCCCCCTGAAGGTCCGATCTGGCCTGCAAGATGAATTTTCTACTGCTTACTACTGTTGTGAGAATGCTGCGGCCCCTTTAAGAGCCGGGCAAGTGTACAGTCATTCCTAATGTGTCCCCTATTAGCTTCCACTTTAGTTTCAACTAATTCTAATCATAGTTCCTGCTACCAGTGACTCAACGTTTAGTACCTTTGTAGAGAATGTGTAAAATTCTAAAATTAAAGCACAATGTTGTCAGGTTTTTCATAGGAAGGAAAACATTGGTTATTATGCTGTTCTTTCACTTGTTCAGCCTGCTCTGTATTTGGCCCCTGACTTACAGTGAGTTTGACACCCCTGGGCAAGAGAATGCATTATGTCTATGAGTGTACACACAAAGAACGCAACACCACAGTGTGTGTGTGTGTGTGTGTGTGTGTGTGTGTGTGTGTGTGTGTGTGTGTGTGTGTGTGTGTGTGTGTGTGTGTGTGTGTGTGTGTGTGTGTGTGTGTTCACTGACCGCACACAATGGGTCTCCGTACCAGCCGTTTGACTGTTGAGAAATAAGAAGCAGCAGCTATTTTTAGCTGACATTTTGTATGTTTTGTGCTCTTTAAAAAACAGGGGAAGAGAAAATGTGAAGTCAAGCGACGGGCGCCGCGTCTACGTCGCCAAAGTTTGTGCACTTGAAACGCTAAGAAGACACTAAGAGAAATAACTCAGGGGCTGCACCATATGTTGTTTTGATTCTACAAAGTCCTACAGATGGTCCAAAATAGTGCTCCCTGTCAGAAAAAGTATCACTTTCAATCTTCACTTCACTCGTCAAACTATATAGGCCTTCAGCTTCTCCTTAAGTTTGAATAATTTAAGTTTTATTTTTTTATTTACCCCCCCCCACCCCCCCAAACCCTTCTCTGTCTCATGTTTTGCAGGTTGCTGGGATTAAAGGGGTGTTCCTGTCAAATAAAGTTGTCGAGAACCAAGTGAAAACTTATATCACCTACAACAAGGGGAGAGACTGGCATCTTCTTCAGGCTCCTACAACCGATCTCCAGGGAAACGCGGTTTATTGTGAGCAGGTAAGTGGGCCACTGACGAGAGGAGGGGTTTGGGCGGGTTTTTGGATTTTCCTTCCTGTGCTCAAAAATAACAATAATAATAATAAAAAAAAAAAAAAAAAATCTACACAGCATCGTTTCAGATCATGGTCAGAAGGTGGAGTTGAATCTGTATCACATCCTCACGGTCTGAAATACATCTACATACTGTTTTTTTGTCATGAGATGAAATATGTTTCGAGTTATTATTAGCATTATTGGTGGCAGTAAATATGTAATAACGTTGTTATAATATGTCATATTATGCTGTAGAACTCATTTTAGTGCTCTGATAGATGATATCATTGATCAGATCAACATGAATCATGTTATTCATCATTAAAGGACTGAAAGATTTGATGACGTTTCAGTATTATTGTAGATATTAAAGAAGAGAATCAATAGCAATATACATAAAATGTTTTATACAATCCTATTTACAGGTGAAAGCATCCAATAATTTAATGAAGCAGCATAAATCAAATTTCAGCAATACATCGACTGTGTATTAAAGCATAATTCATCCGTTTCATTAAATTGACGAGGTTGCCGTTTATTTTATTTATTTCTTCAACGCGGCACAAACGTTATTGTTTAATGTCAATATTTAGAGTAACTCCCTCTTACAGATTTTGTTTATGCAGAATCAATTCTCCTGTTTTGTTAAATTAGATTAAATTAATTAACAATATTGAACCCCAGCAGACCTGCAAGTGTTTTACATTTTGTAGTCAAAGGTCACGATTTATTTCAGAGGATATTTTTTTGCAGAGTCTGATGTTGTTTTTGTATGAAACTCTTCTTCTTCTTCTTCTTTTTTTACTGCTTTGCATTCCTCAGCCGTTCTGTTCGTTACATCTGCACCTTCATGTGTCGGAGAATCCGTACACGTCGGGAAACATTGTCAGCAAGGACTCAGCGCCGGGAATTATAATCGCATCAGGTAAAAAGATGATGATTTCATTCTCACATTCCCTCACAGTCAGTGAAATGTGTTGTTTTCTTTTTTAGCTCTGCTTCTATAATCGTGACCTTTTCACCTCAAAACAGCGATTAAATCAGTCAGCGTTTCTGTTCCCTGTCATGTTATGTTGCACTTGTTTGATTACACTTTGAGTTTCTTTGGATTAAACTGTTTTTTTTTTGTTTTGTTTTTTGCCTCAGGTGTCGTTGGACCCGAGCTCACCAGTACTAATGTCAGTATTTTCATCACATCTGATGCTGGAAACACCTGGAGAGAGGTACAGCTTCTTCAATATTCTTTTTTAAATCTTTCGCGATTATAATATTATGAGAATAAAGTCGTAAGAATAAACTCATATTATGACTTTATTGTCAATACGTCGTAATCTTTCAAGATTAAAGGTGTAATATTATGAGAATAAGGCCATAATCTTTTGAGAATAAAGATGTAATTTTCAAGAATAAAGTTGGAATATTTTGAGAATAAAGTTACAATCTTTCGAGATTAAAGTCGTAATTTTCAAGAATTAAGTCGTAATTTTCAAGACTAAAGTTGTAATCTTTCGAGAACAAAGTCGTAATTTTCAAGAATAAAGGTGTAATATTTTGAGAATAAAGTCGTAATGTTTCGAGAATAAAGATGTAATTATTGAGAATAAAGTTATAATCTTTCGAGAATAAAGTCGTAATTTTCAAGAATTAAGTCGTAATTTTCAAGACTAAAGTTGTAATGTTTCGAGAATAAAGTTGTAATGTTTCGAGAATAAAGATGTAATTATTGAGAATAAAGTTGTAATGGTTCGAGAATAAAGTCGTAATTTTCAAGAATTAAGTTGTAATAATTTGAGAATAAAGTCGTAATCTTTCAAAAATAAAGACAATTTTTGAGAATGAAGTTGTAAATGTTCGAGAATAAAGTCGTAATTTTCAAGAATAAAGTTGTAATCTTTTGAGAATAAGGTCGTTTCACACTGATTTCACGCCGATTCAACCCATCCTTCTTACCGGCGTGCAGAAGCAATTGGTGATTGGGTGCCTTGCTCAGCACCCTAGCCCTTAACCTGTCCCGAGATTTGAACCGGCAACCCTCCAGTTGCAAGCACAATTCCCTTCCCCTCACACACTAGCGTTAATTTAGCATTGCTAAAACAGCAAATGTAATGGTGGCCTCAGTGCTTGGTGCAGATTCATCACATTTTCTCTGAAATATATAGATACTCTTATATAGAGACACTGTTGAGTGGGTGAATTAGCTGAGTGCTGCCATTCCTTTTAACTCCCTCACAATATAATTCAGAGCAAAATGAAAACACATGGCTTCACTCAGACATGATCCGCCTGAAGAATAGTAGGAATATGACCTTTAAAAAAAAAAAAAAAAAAATATAGAATACTTCATTTTAGCTCATAATGCCACAGTCAGGAAAAGAAGAAGAATTTAAGAATACAAGATTTGACACCTCGCCTTGTGAAATATGTGCAAGCTGTGATCCGTTAAGCAAACGCAATTTATTTATTTTCTCTTCCCCCGCTCTCGGCTCCATGCTCGACAAAGAGAGCGACACTCGCTTGATGTTATTTATTCACACAACTGAGACGATTGTGTAAAAAAGGAGACATGTTTCTAATGTCACAGACTTGTTTTTTGTTTTCTCTGGTGAGGTAAAGTAAAGCTGACAGGTCGTGTGTGTGTGTGTGTGTGTGTGTGTGTGTGCAGGTTTTTCAGGAGGAGTACAGCGTGTTCTTCTTGAATCAAGGAGGATCTCTGGTGGCCATCCGACACACACCTCTGCCAATTAGACACATTTGGTAAGGCTCCCTCCTCTCTCTTTCCCCCCCTCTCTGAGGGTTGCGCTGCATCTTTTTAGAGACTATACTCCATCATCAAAACAAGATGTGAGACTGTTTTCCTGCCGAGACTATTCTCACGCCCGATCCTGCTCCACTTGTGTTTTTTTTTCCGTCTTGTTTCGTGTGATTCGAACTCTTCCCTCTGTCCCTCAGGCTGAGTTTTGATGAGGGCAGAAACTGGGACAAATATAGCTTCACCTCCTCTCCACTGTATGTTGACGGCGTCCTGGGGGAGCCTGGAGAGGACACCCTCATCATGACGTAAGGAAACAATGTCTCTCTTGTCGCTGCATTAGTTAATTGAACATTACCCAAATTAAAGACCTGGAAGTTTATGTTTTTATTTATTTATTTTTTATGATTTGAGTGCTCATTGGGTTTCAGCGTGTTAAAATGAGAAACCTCCTTGGCACCGGTGGCTCCAGAGCAGAGACAAGCCGTTACCAAGTGGGCCAGAATAATAACTTTAATCAAAGAAATGTAATGAAACTCAAATATGTAAATAAAGGAGTAGATTAAAAACAGCGGCAGAGCGCGGCAACATTAACATCTCAGTGGAAATTGCAATATAGTTCCATAAATCTGGCTTCTTGACATGATTTTCATCAGTGATCCGGGTCAAGGGGGAGTCATGTGATTCATTTTTGGTGAATTTGTCTCTTAATAAATGAATATTCCTGAATTTATTAAATTTGGTGTTGAAAATGTTTTATAATCCTATTTATTTATATATAAAAAATAATTTTCACCCATTTAGAATAGAAACTGTATTGTATACGACAGATTATTAGGGCCACGCATGAAAGAAAAAATGCCATGAAAAGATTAATCTTGAAGATACAAGTTGGAATATCATGTCAAGATTTTAGTCGACATGTTGAGATTAAATTAGAAATTTCGAGAATAAAGTCCACAAAGATTAAAGTCCACATTTACAAGGATAAAGTCAGAATATCATCAATATCATTATTTCGAGAAAAAAGTTGGAATATGTAGAGATTAAAGTCGACATGTCAAGATTTAAACTCTGTATTTTCGAGAATAAAGTTGCAATATGTAGAGATTAAAGTCGACATGTCAAGATTAAAACTCTATATTTTCGAGAATAAAGTTAGAATATGTAGAGAGTAAAATCGACATGTCGGGATTAAACTAGATATTTTCAAGAATAAAGTTGGAATATGTCGAGATTAAACCCGATATTTTCAAGAACAAAGTTGGAATATGGTGTCGATATTAAAGTCGACATGTCGAGATTAAATTAGATATTTTCGAGAATAAAGTTGGAATATGTCGAGATTAAAGTCGACATGTCGAGATTAAACTTTATATTTTCGAGACTAAAGTTGGAATATGTCGAGATTAAACTTGATATTTTCGAGAATAAAGTTGGAATATCGTGTCGATATTAAAGTCAACATGTCGAGATTAAACTAGATATTTTCAAGAATAAAGTTGGAATATGTCAAGATTTAGGTTGACATGTTGAGATTAAACTTGATATTTTCGAGAATGAAGTTGGAATATGTTGAGATTAAAGTCAACATGTCGAGATTAAACTCTATGTTTTCGAGAATAAAGTTGGAATATGTCAAGATTTAGGTTGACATGTTGAGATTAAACTCAATATTTGCGAGAATAAAGTTGGAATAATGGAAAAATGTCTAAGTCCTTAGTCCTAAGTGCCTTATAACTTCCTCATACTTATTTTGTGTGTGTGCAGAATATTTGGTCACTTCAGTCATCGCTCCGAGTGGCAACTCGTCAAAATTGACTTCCGGTCCATTTTCCAACGCCGCTGCACATCAGACGATTATCAATCCTGGCAGCTGCACAGTGAGGTAAGAGGATCTCGCCGCTTCTCGGCGCCCCGATTGGACGAACATTCTGCCCATTGATTAAACTCCAGCTCCCTTTAATTTCCGTCATCACACAATAAAGAGGGGAAATAAAAGAACGTCTGAAGAGTTTATGATGCATTATTCATCACAGGGCGAAGTGTGCATCATGGGAATGAAGAGAATCTTCCAGAAACTTAAAACAAACGTTCGATGTGTCAAGGCCAGAGATCAGTATATTTCCCTGATGTCAGACTCTTGCCCGTGCACAGACGCAGATTTTGAGTGGTGAGTTCCCTCTCTTTTTTTTTAAACTCTTTTCTTTTCATTAAATCCAGTGTACTACACTTTATCAGCCTCCCGAGGCTTCGTCTGTGAAGTTAGAACCGAAGACACAACAAGACCGAGTGTTTGAAGACTCTTTTATAATTCACTACTTGTTATTCTTACTTCTGTTGCAGGCGTATGAGTTTGTCACCACGCCTGCAACAGCATGTCGTCAGATGTTTTGTGTCTTGGTTAGAAGACTTAGTTCTGACAAACGATTGTGTTTTTTTTTTTTTTTTTCATATTTTCATTAATAACGACCCATTATTTTCATCAGTAATTAACTGACAGTTGGTTCATTTATAAAATCAAGAAAATCTTGAGGTTTCACAAACCTCAAATTTGCAAAACCTCGTTTTTTCCAATTTTATTATCTAAATCAGTGCCAAGAGAACAAAAAAGTCACATATGATATGATAATATAAATATCAAGAAATAAAGATATAATGTAGATAATCTTGAAAAACATTGGATTCACACATTATGTGCATAAGAGGCATCAACTGAAGTGCTTCACATTCACTTTGCACTTTGAAGTTGAGCAATATTCAACATTCCACAGGCACAAACCAATCAAATCACACTTAAAGGTGCCATATGTAAGAATGTGGCCAAAAATGGTTACTACATTCAAATTCAAAATACAGAGGTCTTTGAGGTTTCGTTTTCTGACCTAACTGGCAACCCGTGGTTGCGCGGCAGCCGAGACTCTACTGACTGCAATGATTGGTAGACGGCGGTAGGTGGCGCCACATGCCAAAACATGATTTCAAAACATAAACATGATTTGCAGTCTGCAAAATATTTTTTTTAATGCAAATATTTTGTCTGTACTGTTGTTGTTGGTGAGTTCAGTTTGTTATATGAACATTATTCCTGAGTCTCTGCGACATATTAGGAGGATTTTATGGCCAGTTGCTTTAGATTTATTACATAATGCACCTGTTTAATTCAGGCGCGAAACTTAGCTCTCTGACATGGATGTTCCATTCATGAGTGATTCCCAAACACTGGGTCGGGACCCACTGATGGGTCACTGGAGATTTCTTTTGGGCCCTTTGGGACAAATTAGCAGAATCGTGTGTATGTTTTACATAACGTACATAAAATTGAGTTTTATCTCTCGGAAAACTCAACTTGATATCGATTTGGCAGGAAAATGAGTTGCTATTTTATGCACAAATTAGCTCTCGACTACGTGATTTACATATATTGTGGTTCGGATCGCGATAGTTTGCCATCTTTTAAAAAGCGCGTCTTAGGAAGTCACTGCATTACATCCTCAGCACTTTAGACACATTACCAGCTCTCGCTAAGTACACGCAATTCTCACGCTAACTTTTCAGACCCAAGTGTCAGACCCGCCCACCATCAATCTTTGACACCAAGTGCGATGTCTCAGCGGACCCCGACAGATATGCTATGTGATGGGATTCCCGCTTAATGCATCTTCCCGTTTATATATCAAGTGCACTTGAATGTTTATGAAAGTGAATTGCAGCCTTAGACTCAATTACAGGACGCTTTTTTCCCCCCCCCGTATCACAAGTATCGCTTCAGACCAGCAGAACTTCTTGAACATCATTTCACATCTCATAAATTTACTTCATCCGTCTCTGCTGCTCTTAAATGTTTTTTTCGAGCTCTGACAACCGCGTTGCATGTTACGACACCTAATCACTTGATCGAGACTCATTAAAACTTTCTAAATCTGGCTCCCGCGACTTGTTTCCCTGATCGCGATAACGTCTATGACATGTTCCCTCTGACTTTTTGCCGAGGTTAATTATAGTTGCGCAGTTGTCAATCGTTGCCAGAATCAGTATTTTTGTGTGTCTTTACTGGCTAATCGTTTAAAGGATGCATGTTCTAATTTAAATATAGTGTGAGTGTTTACAGTAAACAGTATGTAGGATGCATTCATTTACTGTTAATATACAGTCATTTGCTGAGAAGGAGATGCAAACTTGTAGCCAATAATTTACTCCGTAGTGTGAAAATAAGCAAGACATGTGACGCATAAATGATTAAATCTTAATTACTCAGAAAAGCTGTGGCATTTTTCACACTAGACTCACACTCATAGTTGGCATTTTGAATCAATCATTAACTAATACAGAACATTTTTTTCTCCCCCCCCCCTCAAAAATGAAACAGCGACTATGGGTTTGAGAGGCAGACTGACGGGAGCTGCACGCCGGCTTTCTGGTTCGTTCCTTCGGCGGTATCAAGGGACTGCATCACGGGGGAGAGCTTCCTCAACACCACGGGGTAATCTGACTCACTTGTACTTGACACAGGCATTAGAGTAGTGGGTGGTTATATGCAAGCTCCAGACCTGCTATTACATGTAAAACCAGCTCTAACTATGAGTGCATCCATTTTACGGTCTCTCACGGCTGGTATTCCTGTGCGCTCGCTCGTGTTCTTCTTCTTCTTCTTTCATGAACCCCCCCAGATATCGCAAGGCTCTGTCAAACAACTGCACTGAAGGAACTCTGTTGAAGTACAGCCCCAGGCGTCAAAAGTGTCCCACTCAGGCCCCAAGGGGTCTCCAGCTCTTCACCAGTGAGGGAACACTGGTGGCAACCCTGGGGAAGAATGTCACCTTCTTGGTTTTTCTGGAAGAGGTGCAGACTTTGCATTGTATTGTATTGTCGATGTAGCTGAAACTGTTGGATAATTAGGTTTCGGTCATTCCCCAGAGTTGGTAGATGATATAAGAAGAACGTAGCCCGGGGGATTGTCGGGGTAAAGCCTGCGCCGCACTAAAGGATTCTCAAATCTGACTTGATTTCAGACACAGACACAACAAACTTTTGTGACACATTTTGAATGTTTTAATCCTGAAAAAGCATAGACTAGACCAAGGGTGTCAAACTCATTTTTTCTGAGGGCCATGTCAGCATAATGGTTACGCTCAAAGGGCCAGATGTAACTGTCATACAGAATAAATGTTACCAAATATAATGTAAAATAAAGGTAACTACTCCGTAACATTATTGCTAAATAACTTTCTGTATTAATTGTTCAAGTTACAAAGTTACAAATACATATGCATTATAGATGTAACCTGGTCCGGGATGGTGCTGCTGTCACTTTGCGGGTAACACAATCCCGTGCATTGTGGGAAATGTAATTTATGGTCAACGCATGCCTTAAAGCAGCATAGACCTAATTTAACACAGATTTTTAAGACCAATTAATCACTCGCGGGCCACATCTGGCCCCTGAGCCTTGAATTTGACATATGTGGACTAGACGATCCAGTCAAGACATAGGACCGCACACTTTCAGGGAGGAGATTCCAGGGTTTTGGGTTCTCACGGAAATGTACGCAATTTAATGTGACTTCAGAATAAACGGAGGCTGCTGATCAGCTGAGAAACGCAAAAACTCAACTGAACTCACTCTCATCGGTTATTGTGGGGTATCTTGGGTGGGGTTGAGCAGTCTTTCCAAAAGATTACCAACCTACTACTGTGTGTCAATCCATTGTCCAATGTGAAATTGAGGTATTCCAGTAAACAAACCCCTGCATTGCCCCCAGATCACTGCCACCCTCTTTTCTGTGACATTCCCCCAAAAACAGGTCATAACGATCAAGATCTGACTATATATCAGGAGATCACGCGGCTTGTCCTCGAGACAATCTCGGCAGAATGTCCAAGCGGCTGGTTTTCTTTTTGTGTCCAGA
This sequence comes from Microchirus variegatus, assembly GCF_963457635.1. Taxonomy (NCBI): domain Eukaryota; kingdom Metazoa; phylum Chordata; class Actinopteri; order Pleuronectiformes; family Soleidae; genus Microchirus; species Microchirus variegatus. The sequence goes on along the minus strand of NC_139812.1, from coordinate 20,242,928 downwards.
CATCTCTGTATTGACATGCTGTCATACGTAGCACAGAGGCTGGAGCACCTGCATATCTAATGAGTATGCAGACATGATTTGCAACTTCACCTCATTCCATTATTACTTCACCTTTCCCAGTTCACCTCGCTCCATTTATTATCCTTAATTTATGCTCCGTATCGTTTCAGAAACAACACACAGGGTGTTTTTTTTTTAATATGCTGTACTTTATAATCATCAGTCATAGGTATCTAACTACACTATCTAAGACATGGAAAATACACTCTTTCCTGCCAGTGAGTACAATCAATAAACAGCAGTGTCTTCCATTTTGAAGGGCCTTGGCTTCACGACGAGCATAACGGTGGACTTTGGCGACGGAACGGCAATATCTTACGTCAACATAAGCTCCATCGAAGACGGGGTCAAGCACATCTACAGTAAAGTCGGCATTTACCAGGTCTCTGCTACGGCGAGCAACACTCTGGGCTTTGACAGAGTGATTCTCTACCTCCACGTCTCCTGTGAGTCACAGAAAGTCGCCGAAACTGTTGCTGCCAACACATTAAAGAACTGCTCAAGCAAAGATGTTTATGTTTTTTGTAATCTCTTAATTGGAGTCCCATTTACTCCCAAGTCTCGAATTACTGTAAAAAGGGTTCATCGTCCTGCCACATTTGTTAGGATCTGACAGTGTTTTTTTTGTTCGCATCACAGCTAACCATCCATCAGCCTCAGAAATAGGTCAAAATACTTCAACTTGTCTACGAAAAAGAAAGAAAGAAACAAAAAAAAACCACCACAATATAATTGGAAGCACTTGTGCAAAAATGTGCTCATGACTCTGCTTAAACTTCAAACCGGCTCATTAAAGTGAGTCCCGATGTCGACGTCTCCATCCAAAGCTTTGAGTGTCACTCACCCACCATGTGTAGGCTTTAAAAGACGCCTGTTTGTTGTCTCCTCATTGACGGAGAAGGGCGGCGTTTGTCACTTTGGATTCGGCTCATTATAATGGAATCCAATGGTGACACTTTCATGGCAGCAAAAAAACAGCTTCAATCTATCCACAGGCACTTGTCAAACAACAACTTCTCCAACATCCATCCATCCATTCGTGTGTGTGTGTGTGTGTGTGTGCTCACTGTGTTCCAGAAAGCCACTGCTACATGTGCCCACAATTTTTTCTTGCCCAACACATTTCCTTCTGCTGAAAGTTTCACAAAATATACTAGTGGTATTTTCCTTTGTGAAACTTTTCTCTTGCTCTCCGAAAAGGTCAACTTGAGCAGGTCCAGCTCTCGGCTCCTGCCGTGGTCGTCAAGAACAAAGCGGTGAACTTCACCACAGTGTTGCGTCCCAGCAACGTGGGGACAGTCATCTATTACTGGTGGTTCGACAACAAAACGGAGGCGAGGCTTCATTTCTCACCATTTAAATCGTGCTGCGTCTTTTATTCGCTGAATGAAATTCATGTGTCTCTCTCTCTCTCTCTGTGTGTGTGTGTCTCTCAGCCGGCTGTGACTCTGGACGGAACGATGTCCTTAACTTTCTCCAAGGTGGGAAGTTACACCGTCACTGTTCAGGCTTCAGTTGGCGATACTGTCCATCAGGACCAAATGACTGTGGCAGTTTACGGTGAACCATATTTTATCGTCCTTTTTCACTTCGTATTATACAGTGAAAATGAAGCCTGGTTTTAATTTGTGTATCTTTTTACCTTAAAGTCCCATGACAACATGATAATATATAGTAATAATTTGGGGCCAATTCCAATTCCTATCTTAACCCTCAAGCTCAACCCTTAATCTTAACTGGCCCTCAAAACCAAGTGTTGAGGGTTATTTTGTCACTTAGAAATGGGACACCCCTTAAATGCAGATACGTCTTCAGACTGCGGGGGCAGAATAACACGAAAGCTGCGTCCAGTCTGTCAACTCCAAAAAAGAAGAAGAAGAAGAACACATTTACGTCACAATTATTTATTACGATCCGTTTGTCAGTCAAGTTATTAGGTTGTCAGTTAGTTATAAGATGATACTCATACAAATACCACAACCACGGACATATTCAGCTGACAGTTACCACACACCACGGCTTATTGAAAAGTAAACCATAGCAAACGATCGCGTGTACGCACCGGCCGGCTATTGACAAAAGATCGTAAAATAAAAATAAATGTTACGCAACAATGACGTCAGTAATCCATAATATGGGCCTAAACTAAGATAATACAATGGTTTTCATCATTTTTATATCTCTATTAACAAAGAAAATACTTAATTTGTAGCGTACTCGTTTCGCTGCTTTCGGCGCCATCTTTGTTATGTGAAAACACGCAATGCATTCTGGGTAGCCCTTGCTCCCAAGGGTGGTCTCGGAAAAGTTCAATATTGAGGGCGATACAGCCCTTAAACTTTCCCCTCAACTTCATTTTTCTCAGAATCAGGACAGCACTTGCACTAGAGGGAGCGCGCATTTTTGAGATTGAGGGTTAAGATTGAGGGCTAAGCAAGGAATTGGAATTCACCCTTGGTATTTGGGAGGTCATATTGTAGTAATATAATATTGTAACAGCTTGGTAATGAGAAAACAAACCTTTGCATGCAACATGTTTGGGAATCAAGGTTCCAAGGTGTTAGAATTAACTTTGCATTACCAGATTATTCTGATCTGCCGTTATATGTAGTTTGCTTTCACTGCTCCATGGAAACGTAATCTGCTATGTCACAATGTGAGAGTATATCAGACTACAAATGGTCAACGGATCTTTTGGCGCAAAACATTTCCTTCCCGTTTGAACAGGAAGCCCTGAAATATTGGCCCTGACCCCCCTGAGGCTGATTCATCACCAGATGATGATAAGGTCCAGGTCAAACTCACTGTGTTTTCCGTTTCCTCGTACAAGCCAGTGTTTCCTCTTATACTTAGACGAGGGGTCCACGCGTGCATATTCAATCTCTTATTCCACCCCAGTAGTGGGGTGGAATAAGTATTTGTTTTCTTTGGACACTGATGTGTATACATACATGTGTGTGCACCACTGGCCTTCCTCACGTAACCGCAGTTCACATTTCCGTAGTAACCGTCCTCATCGATTCGTCTCTTTATAAACCGTGGTCTGTGTGGACCAAATGTGGAAATGGGCGAATGTCAAAAATGTACGTCACACCGACCCGAGTGGACCTGGTAAAGTATGACCTGTCCCTGAAGCTAATGGATTTGCAGAATGACGTTTTGACACCTGTCAAGTTTTTGGACTCAGGAGTTGCGTGACAGGAACCACTTAGTTGGTGTTTTTTTTTTTTTTTATTCCAGGGCTGTAATCCGTCAGCCTTTTTTTTTTCCCCGGATGGTGTTCCATATTTAATTTGATAAGAGGTGTTTGCATCCGTGAGTATTATGACCAACACCAATTTGCTAATGAAGGCCGTGATACAGTATCTTATGATAAAGAGAGGTATCAGGGTAACATAATAGTTTTCTTTGTCAGTTACAGTTTGTGAACTGCAGTGCAACTAATGTAATCAGCCACTTTTGAGAATGTAAAAAGTCAGTAGAAAGTGTAATAAATATATTAGGCTCATATTAGGTGCAGATTATGGAAAAACTTACTTAGGTACAGTAACGATATATTTATTGCTTTTTTCTCTTCGGGTAATAATAGATTTAGAAGTACTGAAACTGAGTTTTACACTCACAGTGAGAGAGTAAATTCACATAATTGGCTTTCAACTCTTGCATCCAAAGGTATTTCCTAACTCATTTTGCTGAACTTGATTCCTGACTCTTGCAGATTATTTCCGGTCACATGTTTTGGCCTTTTCTTCTAATTTGGACGAGCTGAACCCCGGGGTGCAGGAGTGGAGAGAGGACATCTGCCGAGTGGTGAAGAGCTCCGTGGTCCAGGTCAGTCTCTCAGCTGCTCGCTGGACTTTGTAAACGACGGTAGACGAACAAACGACTGACCTCAACTCTTCAGATTGTGTCAATTAGTGGCATTGCGCCAGCCTGCAGGGGGAAAGGAGTCTGGATTTCTAAGTCAGTGACATTTCCATTCTTGGTTAGGCTGTATTTGCAATGAACACATGTGATCTCATGTCAAGTTTCACACTCGACTACCTCCTATGGCTTTAACCTCGCTCGCCGTGTAATTACTTGTTCAGACGGGTGCGTGTTTCACACACCACCACCTCCCACCGTGGGTGGAGAAGGAATCATTTCATAAAAAGTGAAAGTGTGTGCGTTTTTTACAGAATATTCTGAGATAATTAATGAATTAATCCTGTAGTAAACAAATAGTGACATTGTTGTATAATCTTCTACATTACCGCTACCTGGTGGACTGGAGTGGAACAAACTTCTTGTGGCTGTGTTCATTATAGTCATTTTTCTGGAGGAACATTTTAGTTCCTCGTGTCTGAATAGATCCTCATTCCTCCAGGTATTTGAAAATATAGTCGGTTACAACTGGACTTGAGGTTTTCTTGTCATCAAGAGGCTTCTTCAGAAACCATCTCTCATCCGAGCTTTTGAGATCTCATCTGTGACACCACCTTACAATGCGGTTCTTTCGTCTCTCCCAGGAGACTCAACAACTTGTTTAATTTAGCTTCTTGCGTCCATGAGATTTTACATGTAGCTTTAAAAAACTCTCTCTCCTTAAGCAGAGCCGTCTCCGTTGGCACAGACATGTCCAGCGGATGGACGACGAAGAATCCCCGCAGGACAATGCTTCATTCTGAGCTGGCATCTGGCAAAAATACCTACTGGCTACAACCCGACCGCCCTGGCATCTATGCAAGCCTTCTCCTGTGAAACCTGTGGCCGTGTATGTCTCTCATGGATTGGACCCTAAAGCCACAGCAGACGCTGTGCTTAATCCTAAACCTCCAGGCACTGAGAAGCCGTGGTCTTCCGAGAGTGAGAACACTCTACCGACCATTGTTAACAACCTGCAGCTCTCCAGAGACTGTAATTGACATGAAATGACAGGCTGTATCCCACTGTTGTTAGAGCACAATGGAGTTACAGTGCCCACTTTTCACAGAGAACTGAAGAAGCTTCCTGGTTTAGAGGTGAAATGTCTTCAAGAAAACTTCAAGTCCAGTTTCTATACCGACTCAAATATGTTCTGGATTTTAGATCCTTGCACCTAAAGTTCCTGGAATGATGTGGTTGAAACCTTTCAAACCACCTATCTTCTGTGGTCAGAATGTATAAATCAACCCCCCAAAAAATGTCCTTTGTCCTTGAGATATGAGTGAACATCGAGACAGATAATCAACCAACCAGGAGTTTCCCACTGGAGAGTCAGAACTAAAGAAGCCACTTGAATGAGAGATGAAACGTCCTCGAGAAATCCCAGGCAGGTCCATTTGCCCGTGCACTGTCCACACTCTTGAGGTTACGGGGGGTGACCTGCATGACTGAGAACCTTCAAACACAGTCTGACGAGCAGCTGCCATTTTGCTTTTAAAAGGCTGTACGCCGTTGCCTCGAGAGAGCACCAAAACCTCAAGTAAAAGCCACCCACTGCTGCAGTTAAGTGCATCTGATTTTCCTCTTGGTCACTGCGGGTTTGTCAAAAAAAGCTACAGGTTATGTAAAAACAAAGATACCGAGCTCTCTCTATATATATATCCTATAGTCGCCCTCCGTATATGAAACATTCACTTTGACCTTCTGTCTTGTCAGATTTTACCACGGTTTACACCTGAAAACTGACAGCAGACCTCTTGTTATGGCGTAATGCACTAAAAGCCTTGGCCTTTTGCAAAGGCTGTCAAATTGCACTTGCATGTTTAGTTGATCCGTGCATCATATCCTGACAGAGACAGGTACTAAAGGAAATGATATATGGAGCTCATTAGTACAAGTGACCCCCCAGAAAATCGTATTTCAGCAGCGTCGACAGTGAGGAGATGTCACCTCAAACAGTGCTAATCAAAAAAATAAAAATAAAAAAATAAAAACCCTCTGAAATGAAGTTTTGTTTTTCTTATTAAAGGTCACAGGAATCAGCGAGGATCAGCTCCTTGTCACGGTGCTTCCAGGTTTACCGACCACGGCGGAGATATTCATCGTGCCCGAGAAGAGGTCGAGAGACGGAGGAGCCGTGCATGAAAAGTGGGCGCACCTGGATCAGGTACTGTCTCCTCAAATCATTTTTAACGGCCTCTGGCAGATGCTCGGCACAATGTGGGCTTTCTTCTCTTTTTTTTTTTTTTCCTCCCGTGATAATTAAAGACGCATAAAAGTGAGCCGAGGACATAAAGACACTGGAGAGAAACGTCCCCGGAGAACGTGTTCTTTACTTTAGAGTGTAGTATCGTCCTGTTGAGCTAAGCTGCTGTTTTATTAAAGATGATGTTTGAACATTTCTCTGTGCAAAGGGTTAACGTTCATTTGAGCAGCTTTTTATATATATATATATATATATATATATATATATATATGTGTGTGTGTTTTTCAAGCGTATTGACTGGGTTCATATGAAAGACAAATGTAATTAGATTTACTTTTAGCAGACATTTATACCCTTTGATATATAATTCATATTATAGACTTGTGTTGAAGGTCAGATTCTGCAGCGCTTTGTTTTGTTGACAGTTGTTCAGTCATCTTTCTCTGCAGCTAATGATGCCTTTACTGCTTGTAGCCCTACACGTGTATAATAGCAATAGATTATGTATTGTCATTTTTATTTTGGTCTTTCTCAAAATCCACACTACATTCATTCATTCGTATATGTGCGGCTTTTCCATAAAAGTCACAGAAGTGCTGTAGGCTAACGGCTAAGTCAGTTTGCTAACAAGCCGTCAGGTCAAAGAGAGAAAAGCACAAGTGTAATTATTGTGAATGTCAACTGTCCAAAAAAACACCAAGAACAAACAAACAAGAACAGTGTTATCAGTAAAACCTGCGCTTTTATTTCCCAAAGAATTTGAAATGTCTGTGGTAGTAAAGTGTTTCTGCTAACTGCCTTTGTCTAGCATGGCATTTAGCATGCTAACATTAGCTATTTATGAGGGACCGTACCTATGTTCCCCGGGTCCTATGTTCCCCGGGTCCTATGTTCCCCGATTTGTATGTGACCGGGGAACATAGGACCCTTTCTCTAAACCTAACCCTAACCCTACCCATTTTCAAAAAAGGGTCCTATGTTCCCCTGTCACATACAAAGTGGGGAACCTTTTTTGGAAAAACGGGGAACATAGGACCCGGGGAACATAGGTACGACCCCATTTAGGGTTAGCAAGAGGCTGAGGCTGATGGTACTGTTAATCATTTTTGAAATGTTGACCCGTTTATACTGCAACTCTAAAACAATAACATATAACTATAGTAAAAGTCAACAGATTTATCCTCTGGGAACAACTAATATCTGTGGAAATATGTTATGAAACATTACTGCAATTATTCTATCAATGACTTCACATCATAAACACATTCAGTGAGGATATTTATATCTAAAAGATTGCAGTCAAAAACACAAATTTAAAGAAGCAATGCAGGATTGAGAAATCAAAAGACAGTCCCACAAGCAAAAAAATATCACAAACATGAAGCAGAAGATTAAAGAAAAACACACACACAAAAAAAACCCCACGGAAGGAACAAACATAACAACCTGAGCAGGAGAGTGACGAATATATGGAGAACTGAAGAAACGAGAATCAGGTGATACGTGATTGCACACAGGTGAAGGTCATCGAGGAAACGAGCAGCACGAGGAAGTTAACACGAGGAGAAACACAGCACAAGCGGGGCTACAAAATAAAACAGGAAGTTATGTCGAGCAAATACACTGAAGGAGGAAGCTACAAAATAAGATGCAAGTAAATGTGAAGCAAACACAACTCCCTCAAAAACACAGAGGACCATGTTTCTGGAGAATAGTATTCATATTTTTCATTATGTATATATTACATTTTTATCTTTTCCTATCTTAAATTTTTTTTATAACTTATCTCATCTTGTCTGTGAGTTGCATCCGCAGTACTTAGAGTATGTTTTTACAATATTCATGTTGATATAGCATGTTTTTTTTTACTTGTTATCTTATCTTTGTGTTATCTTACTCTGCATCGTATCATATCATATCATATCTTGCACATTTTCTTAATTTTTCTCCCACCTTTTATCTTTTCCATCCCTTTTTATATCTTTCTTTTATTATCATATATCTTAATCAAAGAGAGAGCGGGCAAATACTCACACTTGCTTTCAGAAACTTTGTCAACTGCTGTTCAGATGCAAAATCTCTCAGAGGCAAGAGCCTGAACTTCAAAATGTAATTTTTCGAGCCATAATTTATGAACTTGCCAGTTGTTTTATGAAAAGATTTCTTCTCGTATACATTTGAATCACTTTCCCCCTCTCATGCAGGCAGCCTCTGTCTCGTTTCGATTCGTTTCACTCTGGTTGGGAAAATCGACTCGTGGAGCCTTCAGTCTCGTTTGGGTGCAGCAAAAATACATCGCACATACATACATACATACATTTATTTTTTTGGTCAGAGTTACACTATCGACGCGCCGGTAACGCCGTGTTAAGTGCGGCCTCGTTCGGAAAAAGCCTGCTCTCGGGGTAGCTGTGCAGCATTAAGGCCGACAAATAAATAAATCCAGCCACGATACGAGTCGCTGTGATGGATTATACAAAGTTTACATTCGCTGCAGATGTTTTCTCATCTCAAAGTGAAATAAATGGACACCAATGGCTTTTTGGGAGGGAGGTAAGACGCCCGCATTATTCCTCGGTAAAGGTCAGCGGTAATGAAGACTGCACATTTCGCTTGTAATTGGGGTGAAAAATACCCCCCAAAAAAACTACTAGTGTGGTCCATTAAGTGCAAACAGAGAGGAGGAGAAGAGGAATAGCATGTAGGTTCATTCTTAATTAGAGTTTGAACTCAGTGCAGCATATATGATATATGATGCATATTCATTATACATGACCATTAGATTTGTTGTTTCAGGGATGCAGTAGTAATGATCATAGAGTATTACACTTATACACACAACCCTCTTAAACCTACAGTTTATGTTACTGGTATAAAAAAGCTCTATTACGCCCGGTTGATTAAAGCTAAACTTGAGCTTTACATGCACACGTTGCATGAGTTAAACTCATTGATAGCATTGCTCACATGATCGATCACATGATTCCAATCCAAAATGCCTTTAACCCTTTAACACATAGTGTTATGCAAATATATGTTATACTGTTCAAATTTCAAATTTAACACACCAAATCCGGTGTGTTTGTGTACAACTAAAGTGATTTTTTTCTAAATAAAACTTTGTTTTTTCCTCATTTGGAATTGTTAATACACCATTCTAACATGCAGTAAATTGTAAATAACTGCCAATTATTGAAAGTTGTTCTGGAAAAATGGGGCAAAAGCACTTAGTTACATAACATTTTATGATTAAAATAAGTCCAAATGTTCTGATGCTGATTATTTAAATAAATGGCATTGTTTTCATGAACAAAACAAACCAACAGTGCATTCATTCATACCTCTACTGTTTCATTTGTCCACTTTTTCGGAGAATTTTCACGAGTCACTAATTCTTAACTTTTACTGCAAAAAAAACCAAATTTTCCCTGATTCCGACTATTTATTTTGCAACTTTTCTGAAAAGATTTTGTGTCTCCTCTGCTTAATGTTCTCTCCAGTGTTTTAATTTCCCCAATACCTCTAACAAAGAGTAATGCACGGTGTCAACACCAGAGGGCAATGTCTTTCCATGCGAGAGAGCACTGAGGCAGAATCCATCACAGAGCTCAAGAGAAATGAACACCTCAGTGTGTGTGTGTCACCCTTTTTTAGAAGTTTAGGAAGTCGTATGTAGCTTCAAGTAAAAAAGAAAAGTGGAATAATTTCAAGCCACCTTGCTTCATGATTGTTTTTATTTATTGCAATCAAAAAAAAAAAAACATCTTACCATGTTATAGAAAGCCGCTCAATATGTAAACAAAGCAATTAACAGGGGCTGTTTTTCAAAGCGGGCAGCTCGACAAGCTCATTTATTCATCATAGCGGTGAGAGTCCTCCATGTATCACCGGTAAACATCATTTTCGCCGGCTCATAGTCAGTCTTGAACCACGTTAATAGGTATTTAATTACATTGATGCATCATATAATTGGCAGCAACGCGGAAGGAGACAAACTGGGCCAGGCGGCCTGGATTGGGAATTAAAGAGATGTATTTATCTAAAGCCTGTGTGATTACCTGGCAGAACCTCACAGACAATAGGGTAATAAATCTTCACTTCACTCTCTTCCCCAGCTCCTGTGAATGACTTGCAACGTGGCGTGAGTCGAAGCACATACACACACGTGTGTGTGTGTGTATGTGCGGAGCGGCTTATTAAAATGTGTAATAGATTTACTGACCCTGATATGCCACTAGAACAAAAAGTAATTATTCATACTGTGTGGAGCAGTCTAATTTTAACCAGTGGGAAAAAAAAGATTTTTTTTAGAAAGAGCAAGATGGAATTAGTGAGGCATCGCTAAGGACTCAAATGGGCTCAGGGAAAGGCATTTTTTTTAAGGCGGCTTGTGAAATGACTGCTTCATCTCGGTGAGAAAACCAGCCCCGAACACGAGGCCCCTGAGGGAGGGAAAATTAAAAACTGCAATTTTTATTTTATTTTATTAGGACGCACGTTTGATTTACAGCGGCGTACGACTTCTGCAGCCTCTGAATACACACGTATCTGTTTTAATTGAGTTAAATGTCACTCCCACACTGTCAGCACATGCCCTTTTATAGCCTGATTATGTTCTATCAAAAATCCTGATGGGTGTTTTTTTTTTTAATGATTTTTTTTGTTTGGAATGCAGCAGGTTTGCTTCCCAACCCGCTCCCTCAAGTGTCACATCAACATTTGCTCCTCTTTAGACGGAAGCAGAAAAAAAAAAAATTCCGATTCATAATTCAAGCTGTTGGATGAAATGACTGCGGCTGAAATATTGATGACTGTGGAATATTGCTGCGCTGCGGCTGTTAACGGAGGCTTCCTCTGCTCTGTCACTCCCCCTCATATAGCTTTCACAGGTTCTGCTAAGTGCTCTGAACCAGGACCTCGTTCAGTTCACGCTCAAGCCGGGGGTGCAGGTTAACGTATATGCCACGCGGCTGTCTCCAGGTGAGTGTTGCTGCACAAAAAGTCAATTTTTTTTGGAGAGAGTGGTCGTCTCTTATTTTAGAGAGCGGGAGAAAATGCTTGTCCCTTATTTTAAGTCGGACTCTGTGTGTAATTCTACCAATTTGGAGGAGCAGATGAAAAATGGGTCTAGAAGCAAACAAACTAGGGTTGGACAGTAATTCACTACCATTATAACGTCATTTTATTTGACCTTTAGTTTACCAGGAGTACGTCCTCTTTTATTTTAACCTCCTCTTTTTCCCAGCTATAGACCGTATATATATATATAAAAAGTGGACATATGGCACTTTTCTTGCACTATACTCGGCTCAGCTCCACAGTTTTTTGTTTTTTTTTTGCTTTCCCATTAGTCAGGTATAGAGACGAGTAGTTCTAGAACTGTGAAAAGAGCTGTAGAAGAAGAAACTGTGAAAAGAAATGTAGTGTACTTAAGTACAACATTCACGTATCTATACTTTACTTTGTTATATATATTTCCAGCAACTTTTACTCCACTACACTTCCTCTAACTATCTTTGTTACTCATTACGACCAAATAAAATCAGAAGAAGAAGAGTTGCTAATGGTCTTGATGAGCTGCTTTACATACTTCAACAAACGGGGTTAAGTGTCTTGCTCAAGAACACACATATAGACTAGCAGAGCCAGGAAATTAACCCGCAACTCCCCACTTTGATTGAAGTAATATTATAAAAAGTGACTTCAACTGCTACCAAAGTCCTTTTCTGGTAAGGTACTTACTCAACTATCCATTTTAGGTACTTTATAAAAGACTGGGAAATAAGCAATAATCTAGTTTGTCAGATGGGGCCAAACTGGAAGTAGCATTATATTGAATAGCCACCAGGGGGCGACGTCACTGGTTCCAATGGGAAAAATGATATTCTACTTCTCACCCACAAGTTATCAGTAAACATTTTTCTTAAAAAGAACATGATGTAAGTTTTGTATAATTATTAAAGACGATAAATCACCTGTGATTGACAGCTGGTATCGACCAATAGGAGATATGTGTGAATTTGAGGCTGAAAACCTCAACATAGTGCCAGTCAAATTTTGACTGAGAAAAAGTTGTATTGCAAATACTGCAGTGTATGTCAAGAACAGTAATACAGTTAACCACTTAATACAGTTAGATACCTGATTATTTAACAAAATGCATTGTGTATTTGATTTTGAACTCTGTATCTGTGTTTTGCTTGAAATAAAATACCCTATTTACGACTGAAAACACTAGACTCGGATTATGAAGGACCGTGTTGTTAGCCTGTCTTAGTGTGTTGTTATGGAAGGCTGAATCATTGAGGTTGACTTGAGATCTATAATTGGTGCGGGATAAACAAATTGGCTTTTAGAGAAATGGACTGACTCTCGTACCATATGATTGAACAATACTGGGAAATGCACGTAATTGCAGAAGGATAATTTGTCTGTTCATCCCCAAAGGATCAAAGATAACAGAGAAAATAGTTTCTGTGCTTTTGTCCTTCTGCAAACGCCCTCTGTGAACTTGAAAAAAAAAAAAAATATACCCGTTTTTATTTTATTTTTTATTGGATTTCTGTCCATAAAGAAGATTAACAATTACACAATTAAAGGTCCAGTGTGTTTATTAATAAACAAAGACTCCTCTGCTGACCCCTCTCTTTCCCTGCACACCAGGAAAATATGGTGACACAAAGTGGTAAAGCCTTATTCCAAGAATATACATGATTTTTTTTTTATTTCTAAGTTTTCATATCTGATGCTGTTTCCCAAACTTTTCATGTGGGGACCCAATTCTTTTTTTTTTTTAAAGAAGACAAATCATTGCGACCCAATTTATAAAATCTAGACCAAAATCTGTGCATATTATAACATTTATATAATATTTGTTACTGCAATTTCTTAACGGCTGATATTACTGTGAACCCGTTCTCCCGTTCCATTTCTTATCCAAACAACTTCAGATTTGGCACTGCACACACCGGTGCCATTAGTAAGTCAACTGTTCAGTTTCTCATTTGAACAGAATATCCATTTGTGCAGCAGGTCTTTAAGGTTTTCTACTGATTTCTCTTGCATTGTTTTTTATCCAGAAAACATAAAAATGGGTTAGGGTTAGGGTTCGAGTTAGGCATTGCACACACTGGTACCCTCTGTAAGTAAGGGAAGTTTGACAGAATGATATGTGCTTAACAGACAGACACTTATACAGTCATACTAAGGCATTGGTTCTCAAAGTGCGGCCCGGGGGCCAATGGCGGCCCGCAGAAACATTTCTGGCGGCCCGCAGTGAATTACAGTTGATAGTTTTAATCCAGGAGCTACTAAACTTGTTAAATGTTTATTGGACATTTACTGGATACAGACCAATAAGTGTAAACAAACATACTGTGTATTTACCTGGTTTCTACACTGTGAATTTTAGTGTATTATTGTGTTATATTCTGTCCTGGGGCATGACGTTAAACTGCACCGGTGACAGGGCCACATTCCGGGAGATATGTGGCTGTGGGGAGAGTGGGGTGACCCCTTAACTGTCACCACACCCCGGGCCCGCTCTGGCCCAGAGCGGCAGTACCTGGTAGGGCCCCATCTATGGGTTAAATAGTTACTTCCCTTTCCTGGGGGCTGTACCTGTGGAGGCGGTTCCCATTCCCATGGGGTCAGGTGACGGCGAAGCAGGACGTGGTCCTGTTCTGGAGCACATTGAGCCCAGTTAGTGTGGCTACAGGTTGGCGCCAGGAAGGATAGCCGGCTGTAAAACGGGTGTAAACCCCATCCAATATACAAATATGGCAAGTCGACATAAAGACAAACGTATAGGCGGTGCCGGTAGCAGTCACCGACGAGCAGCCGGTAGTGCCTCGGGCTTGGCCGACTTTCGGGTGTGGAAGGCAGGGTCCGACTGCAAATCAAGCGAGCGCCCGGTGAAGTTGAAGTTTAGAGTTGGTTCCTTGAATGTGGGCACCTTGAAGGGTCGTAGCAGTGAAGTTGTGAGACACTCACAAGAAGAAGGGTCGATCTCTGCTGCCTGCAAGAGACCAGGTGGTCCGGAGGCCTGGATGCAAACCAAGCTCGGTATATCAAAGGGAAGGATTCACGCTACAAGTTCTACTGGTGCGGGAACAAGCAAAGTCAAGGCGGCGTAGGCATCATGCTTGCTGAGAAGTGGGTTGAGAAGGTTTTCGAGGTCCAGCGCATCTCAGATAGGATTCTCCTGTTGAGACTGGTCATCGGCAAATCCGTCATCACTTTCCTCTCCATCTACGCGCCTCAGATCGGATTCTCAGATGCCGAAAAAGAGCGTTTCTACGATCAGTTGCAGATCACCATCGCCAAGATACCTGCCTCAGAGATCCTCTTTCCCATTGGAGACTGGAACGGTCATGTTGGTGAGGATGTTCATGGGTTTGAGGAGGTTCACGGCGGTCACGGCTTTGGTGATCGGAACGCTGAAGGAGAGAGACTACTGGAATTTGCCTTGGCAAATGACCTGCTCGTAGGAAACACCTTGTTCATCAAGAGGGAGTCCCACCTGGTTACCTACACTTCTGGAAACCACAGGACCCAGATTGACTACATACTCTTCCGATGGAGTTTCAGAAAGGCTGTCACCAACGTAAAAGTCATCCCTGGTGAGGAGTGCACTCTGCAGCACCAGCTGTTAGTGTGTGACTTTGTTGTACGCACCTCTGCTGTTCGTAAGCGCAAGTTCACACCTCGGTTACGGACCTGGAAGCTGCGGGACCCTGCTGTTGCTAGGAAGTTCCAGGAGACCTTTGTGTCTAAGGTTGGGACAGCCACTACCAGTGGTGTTGAGGCTCTGTGGTCAAGGTTGAAGACTCCACTCTTGGAAGCAGCCATAAATGTGTGTGGTTACTCCAAGAACCATCAGTGGAAACCTGAGACCTGGTGGTGGGATGACCAAGTAGACGAAGCCGTGTCTGAGAAAAGGGCACGGTTCAAGGTTTACAACTCCCTCAAGAAGCAAGGTAAAACTGCTGAGGCTAAGGTCGCGAAAACTGCCTACATCGAAGCTAAACGCCATGCTAAGCACACTGTTTAGCAGGCCAAATCTGAAGCCGAGAAAGAGACATTTGCTGTCATTGACTCTCATGGCGAAGATGTTTACCGTATTGCCAAGCAGATGGAGCGTCGTAACCAGGATGTTGTAGGCGAGAAGTGTGTAAGGAACGATGCGGGCGAACTCTCCCTCAACGACGAGGACAAGATGAAGGCCTGGGTAGAACACTACAACAGACTCCTGAACGTGGAATTCGACTGGCCAAAGGATGAACTCCCTGAGGCTGCTCCTGTTGTAGGACCTCCTCCACCAGTCACTACTGAGATGATCAGCAAAGCGCTGGGCAAAATGAGGTTTGGGAAAGCTGTGGGTCCCTCTGGCATCAATGCTGAGATGCTGAAAGCCGCGGGCGAGGAGGGTATCGAGCTGACTAGGTTGCTGACTGAAGCGGTCTTCAGTAGCGGAACTGTGCCCAGTGAGTAGGAGAAGAGTTTCCTCATCAACCTCTACAAGGGTAAAGGTGAAGCTCTGGACCGGGGCAACTACAGGGGCCTCAAGCTCACGGACCATGTCATGAAGCTACTGGAACGCGTGTTGGATTCAGCTATCCGCAAGATGGTGAACATTGATGATCTTCAGTTTGCCTTCGTGCCTGGCAAAGGCACCACTGATGCCATCTTCATTGTACGCCAGCTGCAAGAGAAGTTCATTGCTGCAAATAAACCTCTGTACTTTGCCTTTGTCGATCTGGAGAAGGCCTTCGACCGAGTTCCCAGAGGGGTGCTGTGGTGGGCACTGAAAAGCCTTGGTGTGGAGGAGTGGGCTGTGAAGGTGATCCAGGCCATGTACACGAATGCCAGGAGGCGTGTGCGCGTAAACGGACAGCTTCCTCGTTTTGGAAGCCCTGTCCCGTGAATTCCGCACTGGGGTCCCCTGGGAGCTCCTGTACGCGGACGACCTGGTAATCATCGCAGACTCCCTAGAAGAGTGCATCGCTAGACTGAAGGCGTGGAAGTCGGGTATGGAATGCAAGGGCCTGCGGGTCAACATGAAGAAGACTAAGATCCTGATATCAGGCCAGGGCCTGAACAAGCTGAAGGACACTGGTTCTTTCCCATGTGCTGTGTGCCGCTCCGGGGTTGGAGTTAATTCCATCCAGTGCACTGAATGTGACTTCTGGGTGCATAAGAAATGCTGCGGCATCAGAGGTAGCCTGCAAGCTGTGCAGAACTACATCTGCCCGAGGTGCCGAGGTGAAGCAAGGCCACTGGACGGTCGCCCAACATCACAAGTCACAGTGGGCGAGGTGGTGCTGGATGTGGAAGCCAGCTTCTGTTACCTTGGGGACATGCTCTGTGCGGGTGGTGGATGTGATCTTGCTATCACTACCAGATGCAGCGTTGGCTGGGGAAGATTTAAGAAGCTCCTGCCCATCCTTACTTCCAGGCACCTACCCTTCAAAAGCCGTGGCAAGGTGTTTGACTCCTGCGTACGAGCAGCCATGCTCCATGGGAGTGAATCTTGGGCCCCTACTGCCGCGGATCTGCAGCGATTGCGTCGCAACGACCGAGCTATGATTAGATGGATCTGCGGTGCCAAACCTCAGGATGAAACACCGTCAGAAACTCTACACGCTAAACTTGGTCTTGGGGACATTGCCTCTGTGCTGCGGTCTCGCCGACTCCGGTGGTATGGACATGTTGAACGTGCCAGTGGCTGCATCAACACCATCACCAAAATGCAGTTGCCAGGCAGCAGAGGTCGTGGTAGACCTAGGAAATCGTGGATGGAGTGTGTCAGGAAGGACATGAAGGTGTGCGGCCTGACCAGCGTGAACCCCCTGGACAGAGCTGCATGGAAGAGGAGAACAAGAGGTCATCCCGACAGTGGCCTCCATCGCTGGCTCGGACCCCGAGGGAGACAAGCTGACCTCGCTGGAACATGTGGATGTACAGTTGAACTCAAATAGCAGAGGTATTCGTTTGTCTCATTTATTATAAGTTTTATTATAAGTCATTTATTTTATAAGTACACTCATAAAAAGTTCTAAGGCTTTGCAAAGCTATAAGGCTAAGACTTAGCATCAAAACTAAAACAAATACAGTACTTCATTTGTCCACCGTAGGCTTCACTACGCCGTCGTTCCCGTCACCTACGGGGTCCGGTGCAAAATGTTGCTGCTTGTTTTCAGGTAGCTACAGCCCCCAATTACTAGCTATTTACCCAGTAAATATATGGTAACAGAAATATGTTACTAGGTATTAACCTGTAATTAGAAGGTAAGAACAATGGCCAAAATACTGGGTAATTACCCAGTAAATTATAAAGCGTTAAAATTGACATTATATTAACGCTAAACTGTAGAACTGCAATCTGGTCATTAAAATGATTACAAATGGGATTTTTTTCTCTTTGTTTTTTTTCCTTTCAGTCCAATGTTGGGTTCATAAATTGGCCCTCGGGTATCAAAACTTTGAGAACCCCTGAGCTTAGGGATGGTATATTCAAAATCTGACATTAAACCTGCTTAAATGTCAAACACTGGACCTCTAGCTTTAAAAAGTTTAAAACAAAATAAAATTTGATTATCTGACATTAAACATGATAATTATTGGTATCAGAAAATATGATTTTTATGATTTTTTATTAATTTTTCATTATCCAGCAACCATGCATGAAGGTAAAGTAAGACAAGAAAGGAATATTCATAAGGAGTGAATGTTGGTATCTTGGTTAAATTAAGTGCACTAAATCATGGGGGGGGGGGGGGGAGTATTTGTCAGCGAACCAAGCCAATTTTGATTCTCCTTTGTTATCTAATAGGATTATTACATCATGTACTGTATGAGCTCTCGTTTTTTTTTCCTCTACTTCAAAAGCTCCTCTTGTGGACAGCAGCGTGAGCGGCCACAGCAGCACCGCAGTCATCCTGCTCGTCTCGGGCGCGCTGATGGGCTTGGCCATCTTCATAATATATACATTCAAAAGGTAACGCACACGCGGTCTTGCACTACCTATAATAATGTATTGTAACCACACAAGGGGGGAAGCTGTTTGGCAGCACCGTCATTGGAAATATCAACAGCAAGATAATGGTATTGCCGTTTTATTTGTGTACGTGTGTGTTTGTGTGTGCATTTTCATTTGCATAATGGCCCTATATAGAGTCGGCCCCATAATCTACAAGCAAGCACCTCAATGGTGAACTCCTTAAAACTTTCTCCGAAAGTATTCAGACTCCATATATCTCTGAGTTATGGACATCCGCGGCACAATAATAGCTTGCGGAATAAGACGATTCCCCCCTCTGTCTCAATCTGCAGAATATTACGGGGGAATGACAGCCTAATCAATTCTCCCAGAGTGCTGAATGGGTGTCATGGTCCTGCAGTTATCAATATTCATCTATCTGACAATGTGAGGGCTGACCTTTCGGAAATGCTAAACACAGCCGTTCAAGGTTGAGGCAGACTCTGCAGAGTGGCAGGAAAGGTTGAGGAGATAAGTCCCGAGAACACATACATTATACAGTGAGGGACATACAGTAAATAGCATCCTCTGCTGCAGGTAATCCCACGCCAATCACCAGGCTCAGGGAGGGCTCCAGGAAAGGGGCTCACTTCGTGCGCCAGTTGGGAGAATTTTAGTCATCATGAAGTAAAAACACACTACTTAACTTTCAGTAATTACCACATCAAGAAATCAACTCAGATGTCACGGCAGCAGCTGTGTCACAAAACCACAAGGGGGAGTGGGGGGCGGGGGGGAGGGAGGGATATGAAATTAGAAATGCAAGATGTTATTCTTAAGCAGAATTGGTGGTGTGTGTGTGTGTGTGTGTGTGTGTGTGTGTGTGTGTGTGTGTGTTGAGGGGGGAGAGTGTGGGGGCGTTGCATCTGTGGGAATGAAAAATTGATTGAAAACCGAGGTGAACAATATGAAAAGTGTGTGTGTGTGAGAGAAAGAGAGAGACAGATGCCCAGTGGAATGCAAAACACCCCACTCTCTGACTTTTTAAGCGATCCTCTCCCAATCCGTACCAGTTAAAAATAGCCCGCCGCACAATATGTCCAGTGAAAACATTAGTGAAACAGACCTGGCATTTTTCCATTAACTTGCCCTTTTTTATATATATATTTATTTATTTATCTTTTCCTCCTCTCCCCTCTCCCCTCTTCTCTCTCCACTCATCACAGGAAGTTTCCCGGCATCCACACGTACACGGCGGAGCAGCCCGACAAAGAACAAGAGGTCATCCCGACAGTGGCCTCCATCGCTGGCTCGGACCCCAAGGGAGACAAGCTGACCTCGCTGGAACATGTGGACGTACAGTTGAACTCAAATAGCAGAGGTATTCGTTTGTCTCATTTATTATAAGTTTTATTATAAGTCATTTATTTTATAAGTACACTCATAAAAAGGTCTAAGGCTATAAGGCTAAGACTTAGCATCAAAACTAAAACAAATACAGTACTTCATTTGTCCACCGTAGGCTTCACTACGCCGTCGTTCCCGTCACCTACGGGGTCCGGTGCAAAATGTTGCTGCTTGTTTTCAAACTCTTGCAAAATAGCGCACCACCTTCTCCTCGACTGTGACCTTCATGTTCCAGTCAAAGCTCTGAGGTCAGCAACTCAGCAGCTCCTGGACATTTCCTCGCTCCAGGCTTTAAGACTCGAGGGGACAGAGTCTTTTCAGTGGCAGACAGTAAAGTGTGGAACAGTCCGTCTGACTATATTCAGGCTGCCCAGACTCTCCAGAGTTTAAAGTCTTTCCTAAAGACCTATTTATTTGCTTTGGCTTTTCATAGCAGTAGCGCTTGTCTCTTATTTATTGTTATTTTTTCTTCTTTTACAATTGTAATGGGTGAAACTACGATTGACCCCTGTTTACTATTTGTTGTTTCTTCTATTTCTGTGTTTAAAAAGTGAATTTGTGCTAATGTAAAACCATGCGTGGTCCGAAAATGGCAGTTTCCATAGACCTTGTCACTACCTGATCTGTACCTGAAACCCATTTTGTTCTACCTCTTACAGGTTGAGGTTACCATCTGCCACAAAACTATAGAATAAACCCTTACACCACCGTCATATAATAAAGTGATTGTACACTTATTTTATCTTTAAATTATCCCAAATAAATACATTTCTACCCAATGGACTTTTGAGAGACGTTTGATTAGATACAAAGTGACCAAAACAATAACAAATTATAGTAAATTTTCCCTTTTCTTACCTAATTTTGCCCATGTAAAAATAAAGCGTTATTTCATGTCTGCAACACACTGGAGTCAGATTTGACAAATTTATAAGAAGAAATGTCACATTTAGGAACTTCGTGACCACCGTGTTTTACCTGGAACCGTTTATTATTCATTCACAAACATCTATGTGAGAAGTTTCATAGGAGAAAAGTAGCAAAAAAGAATAAAGACATAATGTGAATGAAGTGTCAAAAGTAAAAAATACATGTATAACTTGATACACAATATTTTTTGATATCTCAAACAAAATTCTAGCCTCAGAAAAACAGGAAAGATCCTTTGTCTTGCTTCACTGAATCAGTTGTCTGGGTTGTTGTCGGGAAAACTTTGGCTCGGTTTCTTCATCCCTGTCGCCGCCGGTGACACCTTCTCTCTCCACGGTTGACTTTCCCTCGCGCTCCGTGTTGTTACATCTTCTATATTGTGTTATCATTCATGTAAGATGAAATCAGTATTGATGTGGGTGAAGGCGCCGTCCAGAGAGAGCAATATAAAAATAATCAATAATTCCCCTTGCATGCATTATAGATATTGAGTGTTTTTGAGAGAATAAGCAGTGGAAAGTGAAGATATTTGGGTTTAAATGTGGGCAGCAACATAAAAAGACTAATGGTATTATATAGTTCGAGCACTCCTCGGCTACAGTCTGGCATTGTTTGGTAGGTAGGTAGGTAGGACAGATGGTTGCCAGGTTGGTTCATCTGTCATAGAGTAGAAAGGAAGGTTTGCAAAGGTACAAAGGTTTTAAAAATGTGTGATACCTACCTTAAAATGGCAATATTCTGTATTTGTTCCTTAAAACATCCTTTCCTGGGTCCCAGGAAACTTTAACTAGGACAATGTTACTCGTAATAAACAATGAAGTATTTTACAAATCCAAATCTCACCTTGAAAATAAGCACTTTCTGTTTTAGCCAGTTCTTAAATGTTCCAGAGTTAAGCAGGTAATAATTTGACTGTATTTCATCTTTACACAGTAAATACTGTTCAAAAATGTCAAAAATGACATCAACTTTCACTTTTTAGATCAAACTCAAATGCATCGCCTATGTGTGGCAGTGCATTAAAGCGGACCTAGACCGGAAGTTCAAATTAACGCTGTTTTTTAGTGTGTATCTGCGTCATTACCTTGTTTAAGAAGCCCTGGAGGTTCAAAACAAACAGTTCAGCCACTGCGTTTTATTGTAATCTCGGGCTCAGCGAGATCTCTGAGAAAACCTGGTCCGGTTACGTAAACACCGGTTCTGCAGAACAGCAGATCATCCTGCTCCGGGCATTAGTCCGGGCACATCCGGTTGCGTACATTGAACAGCAGAAGAAGAATAACGTCCGTAGTGGAGGTGTTTCACGAGCGACAGTGTCTTCTGACTCTGGGTCAGACAAAACAATGTTTTGATAATGAGTAGCAGTGCATCCACCGTTCCAGAGGGGGGAGCTGCGCTTCTGAGAGCAGGTGTGCTGAATATATCACTTCCGGGTACTGGCCAATCACAACACAGTTGGGAAGCCGGGGTGAGAGTTGAGTCTGAAATATCGCGGCTGGGGAACAGCGTCAGAAAAGAGGATTTCTGTCGGCTCGTTTACAGCAACTAGGAGGTTTTGGCCATAAAAACAAGTTAATGTATGTAAGTAGACCTCCATAACTAACATATATGTGCAACAGGACCACTCTATGTGAGCTTTAAAAGCAAAACTACAAACACTTTGACGCACAGTCAAAAAGTTAACCAGTTTTTTTGTTGTTGTTGTAACTCGTGTGCGAAACCACATCTGATATTCATCTCTCGTGTTTCGCCCGCTGATGCAACTCGTCCTCCTCCTTTTGTGCGATCCCTCGAGTTGCCAGGATACAGTCATTACTCTCCGCCGCACGTTTATATATATTTTGCCCACCCCCCGAGTTTTGACACAGTGAGGTATTAGTATTCACAGGTAAGTGAAGCACAATCAAGTCCGGGGCCAAAGTGATGAAATGTCTGCGTGAATTATTTGACCCAATAAAATAATTAGCGCGTCAAGGAAGTGGCGGCGCGGTGAAAGCATTTTCATCAAGAAAATATCTACGAGGTTCCGGCTGATTTACCTCTACCCGCAGCTAAACAATCGACCCGGTCCAAGATAAATGTGTTTGCCTGCAACAAAAAAAAACACACCCACATGCAAATAGCTACATAAAATTCCCTCTGTCTTTTTTTTCCCCTCTCTCTCTTCTCCCTCGCCAGGCTACCTGCCATCTCACACAGACATCAAGCTCTCTGATGAAGCGCCCCATGTGTTTTAATGTTGAGAGTCTATGACCGACTCAAAAGCAATACATCTTCTTTGGCAGTTACTTCCAGCGAGCGATGAAACCACGGTCACAATGAATGGTCTCGAGTGCTTTTCCTACCCATGCATGGATGGACCAGTTCACACTGTGCTGCCTAATCCCTCTGAGGAGACTGTACAGATTTATACTTGCTTCTTGGAAGAAGAAGAAAAAAAAAACAAACAAGGGACACTTTTTGACTGAAAATACTTGTATTTTTGCAAGGACACACCGATCTGATCTTTTTATGTAAATAACGACATTCATAACGGAGGCGGTGGAAGTTATTCGCCTCCGCTCCAACGTGAAAAAAATATCGAACGGGGAACAGAAGTGATGTGTAATAATATCTTTAAAAAATATGCTTTTAATCCTGCTCTTTTGGGGGTTTGTGTTTGTGGCTTTGTTTTTCCTGTGTGTGTGTGTGTGTGGTGGTGGGGGGGAGTAGCTTATTCTGAGTTAAGACAGTGAGTGGAGCAGATTCATTAAGCCCCGAACAATCAGTAAATCTTATCACGAGCTTCGCATCAAATGAAAGCTTGCAATATCCAGGAGATGAAGGAGGGCCGCTAGTCCCCCGATCAGTGCGTTCCATCAAATCTGTCGCTCGGCTGCTCCGAATGTTATATACGTGTGTCATAACAAAAAAATAAGAAACAGGAAGATTGAAGATAGGCACCTACAGCGGACGAGGAGCTCAACAATTCCTCTTGTGTTTTCGTGAGACCTTAACTTCTTTCAGTTTCAGTGACGCTGGAATAATCTGACACAGTAACCCCCACTTTAAAAGAGATTAAACCCTACCTAATTCATACATATGTGTTATTATTGCAGTGGTAATATTCTGTGATTTGATTTACAGTGAAACAAAGCAATGACTTGTACTTTGTGTTTATATGTCGCCGGGAGCATTGCTTGTACATTCTTCTTTTCTCTCTGACAGTCTTGCAGCAGAATGTTGTTGTTTGTTTTTTTGATGAGTTAAAAAGGTCCAGTGTGTAAGAATTAGTGACACCTAATGGTGAGACATGAGTGGGACGAGTGCCAGGGGACTACGGTGGCCTTTGTGTACCAAAAAGGATGTCGTTCTTATGTGTTTTGCGCACAAAGCATCTTTTGAAAAGTTGGAAGTGTACGCTAAAATCCATAATACTTTTTCATTATTCTGTGTCCATTGGCGTCTTGTAGGGCTGTCACTTTTGGACCAGTTCACACCTCAAAAACCTATTTGAGTGAGTGCGACTCGGCTTGGATTCACTTCGAATCCATCACGGAAACGGTGCTGCGTGTACATCAGAACTCGGAAGTCGAAGTTCGGCAGCGATGCCGCCTCCGAGTTCACCGCGTTTCCTGGAGGAGTCTGAAAGAACCGCGGACGCCAACAATAACAATCTCTATGTATCGTATTTGGTGAACACACACGCGAGAGTAGCAACATAGTACACAGTACTGTTTGTACGACTGATTTACTGTGAAACAAATACAACAGAGGTGCCGTGAACGGATGCAAATCCGAGTACAGGGCACAATCCTGTTGAAGAAATTCTGAGTTTGAGTCTATTAATGGACAAGAGCCAACTTGTCTGTCCTTCCGAGTGGACAATCACCTTCTTTAAAACATCTTCACAACAGCGTGGGGAAGTATTTCGGGTTTTACATACGACAGACGACAAATGCTGACTCACATTTCAGCGTCAAACCTGATTTTGGAAAGTGACAGCCCCGAGGAACCTTATAAATAAATGTATCATCCCTTCAGAGGTCACCACAGCAGATCATCTGCCTCCGTCCTGTCCTCCTCCCTCGCGTCCTCTTCAGTTACACCAACTGCTCCTCGCGTCCTTATCAAACATCCATTAACGTTCTTTGTGGTTCTTCCTCATTTTCCTCCCCGGCCCGGCAGCTCCATCTCAGACATCCTTTGTCCGATATAATATATCCACTATCCCTCCTGTGAGCGGACCGTCTCAACCATGACTCTGTTCAAATTCTTTTAATCCTGTCCACCCTGGTCACTCCCAAGGAAAAAAAATCGTATTTTTATTTTTAATGCTAAAATAGATTCTGCCTCGTAAATGTTACACACTGGACCTTTTAAAAACGGGTGTTTATTTAGAGCCACGCGTTTGAAACGGCCGCTCGGGCAGCAGTTCCAAAACTTCTCATGCCTTTGTAGCTGTGGCTTTGAACTGATCTCACTGTGAAGGTCCATCACTGGAAAAACTCCACCACATTTCTTTCAGCTTATATTAAAAAAAAAAAAACGACAAAAAAAAAAACAGCTTTGAGCTCCTTCCTCGACTGTTCATATTAACCACGATGATACCAGCATCTGCACATGGCATTCCCTCGGTTTACAGTAGAAAAAAAAAAAGCAGAGGAGGCGTCTGTTCTCGGTTTGATCCCGAGGGACACGGCTGACAAAAGGCTGCACATTCGTTCATCTCCTTGGCTGCGAGGGACACGGAGCTATAGAGAGCGAGAGAGAGACGTATCTCCGGTCTATAAGACTCAGCCTACACACACAGAGCTTTGGTCAGCTGCTGCTGTTTCTTTGGGATAAGTACTGAAGTTTTTCCCCTTCATCAAACTTTTTTTTCTTTTTAAGTGCTGTCAGCATTATATGTCAGGAAGACGAATTGACTACAGGCCGCTCCATACTTCTTCCCCCCTTCAATCCTCCATTTTGAGCCCGAAGCATTGACAAAAAAAAAAAAAAAAAAAGTAGCGATCAAATGAACTCTGTCTCCCCGTTGCGATCAACCAGAGGAGTCTTATTTTGCGCTCGATATTTATTTGACGAAGATTTTTTTATTTTTTATTATTGTTGTTATTGTTGTTGTTGTTGCCCCACTTCTCAACCTGTGAATATGACTGTGAACATATTTGCATGACAGTTTTCTCTTCCTACTTCAAGATACTTGAAAATATGTCTTAATTAGGAGAAAAGTGAAATGTGAACCGCAGTGTTTTTCTTTTTCTTTTCCTTTTATACGCATTTTTTTTCTTTTCATTTTGTTCGTTTCTCACGAGGCGAGACAACTCTTTCATTTACGAGTGACGTGATTAATCAGTAGGTTGTTACAGTGTTTTCTTTTTGTTGTTGTTGTTTTTTTTTTCCATCTTGCCAAAAGTAATCATGGCTGCGGAATAAAGCAGAAACAAAGCATCAATGCAACGTGTCTGGAGGTAAAAATGCTCTTCTTGTCTTTGATCTGTTCAAGCTACGTGATGTAAAAACCAACCTGGTATGTCGCCAGGGGGATAAGGACACATGTTTAATTCAGCGCTTTCATTGATAACAAAAGGTACAGCTAGTTTATTCACACTTTATATGTTGTGTTTTGGCACCCGTTGCACCCAATAATTAGCTCCTCAACACCCAGGCTGCCAGAAAACTTGAGTAGAAGAAACTCAAGGGTCTGGCTTTGGAGTTGGTTTCAAAATGAGAGATATCTGAAGACAGATGCTGGACATTGGACACAGCCAAGGTATCTCTTGTATACATTGTTGGTGGATATTTAATGTAAATAATGTCGTTTTTTTCACCTCATTAGTGTGACCTTGTTGCTTATCTTCTCTGCTGCTGCTGCTCGGAGATAAAAAAAACACTTTGGCTTTTGATCTCCACCTGTTGCTGACGCGTGAAAATTACCCAAACGTAGGTTCAATATTTATCAAATAAAACAGGCGACCTTTTCAGGGTCTACTTGGCCTTTTTTGCCCTTATGTCGGACGGGGGATTGGCTCCAGCCCTGACTTAACGACCCTGATCGAGAATGAATAAATAAAAGAAGGTCATAAAACAGTTATTCACTGAATATGGTGAAACAGCGGGTGTTCTTTGACAACACCTATTACATACAACCCCATTAATATCTAGTGGTTTAATTGAGGGTTTTAGTTGTTTTTGCGTTTTAATTTGACCAATCACAAGACTCCATCCATCCATCCATTAGCTTTAACCATGGATGTACAATATGAACTGGATAGAGCACCGCACACCCTCTGCCTTGAAGACCAGTTTTACATGGTGGCCACTGTGGGTACTGCAACAGAAAACCCCATGGAGCCCAAGAGCAATTTTCCCATTGACCGCAATAGTAAATGAGACGCCTGTAAAAGTGTGTACACAGGACACCTCGAGACATGGACACGGGCTTTTATAGATCTTTATATGGTAGTGACACTACTGCGCATGCTCTATGGGCCCCATAACCCGGAAATAAACAAGGAAGTCAAAAACTTTTTTGGCATATGTGCTGGGTGAGCAGCTTTATAGGAATGAATGGAAGTGAAGGGGCGGTGCTCTATCCAGTTCATATAATACATCCATAGCTTTAACCTAAACCAGAGGGTCGCGGGGGGGTTGCTGTGCCAGGGGACAGCCCTATGTTCCGAAAGCACTACGAGGTTTGACCTCCTTGCCCTGTTTCGACCAGCGCTTTAAGATCAAAATGTAGTCACCTCCCCGTTTCAAATACTGGCCTGGCCTTTCAGTGGAGGGCGAGAGCCATACACGTTGGGGGAAGAGCGGATTTATCCCCAGCGTAATGTTTGATGCGTCCCAGACGGACCCGGCATCAGACGATGTCTGCTAGGGTTAGGGTAAGCATTCTGTATTCTCTAGGGCTTTCAGAACATTGGTGCATAACCGCTGTGCCAATCTCAGCTGACATAGGGTGATAGGCGTGGAACACCCTCGACAGTTCACCAGTCCATCGGAGGGCCACATATAGAGACAAACAACCATTCACTCACACTCTCACACCTATGGTCAATTTAGATTCACCAATTTACCTAATCCACATATTGCATGTTCTTGGACTGTGGGAGGAAGCCAGATTACCCGGAGAACACGCAAACTCCACGCAGAAAGGCCCTTGTTCCAACCCGGGGCTCGAATCCGGGTCTTCTTGCTGCAAGTGCGCAAACCCACGAGACTCCACGAAGAGCAAAACTAAACAACTCCGTCCCCTGCTGACTCCGAGCCAATCACGTCCCAATCATCGCCTGTGAAACACTGCAGCTCAGGTGGGCCCAAAGTTTCAGTGCAGCCATTTGCATGATTCAGTGGGGGCCGAGCGCGCGAGGACAATGAAAAGCACCAAGTAGCCTGGAGCGATTCTAATGGGCTAGTTCCTTGGCACTCCCACTGTGCTACAAATTAATTATCTCCTCTCCGGGAAATCGACACGCGCGTACGCATACACCCACAATCAAGAAAGTATTTCCCAGACTGGGTAACACCTCGGATGAAAAATGTCCCACAACAATAACCCGCAGCAATATTGTGTTAGCCCCAGTGTGAAATTGATGAGCATGTTTCCTTTCATTGAGCGCTACATTACAGTGTCTGGCTGCTGCGAATCATCCATTAGTGATTGTCACCGTTCAATTTGATTGTGCACCGCCCGAACATCTCGGCGCAGTTAGGGGAGCGGCCTCGGTGTTAATTCAGACTGAGAGCAGGGGAGCAACTATGAGACTCTCGGGGGCTCTCTGACGGCTGCCGGAGTGATGAAGATTGGTGTGCGATATGAAAGCTGCTCAAGTGGCAAAACGAAATGCAAAAACAAGAAGAAACAAGGGGCTCGTTGTGTTGTGCGCTGCTGCCGAGCTTCGGCCGATCAACCACCAAAATCCTGTCCACAGTCCTGAGTGTCATTCAAATACTTCTTTACAAACTCTTGTGTGTGTGTGTGTCTCATTAGGCCACCACAGCCCCTGTAATTATTCCCATTAAATAGTAACCATCTGTAAATGGTAACGTGAGTGATAGAGTGACGGGGGGTAAACTGAAGCTCAGTCTCTCTCTGCACGCGGGTGTTATCGCCGCACTTCTGTCCATTAAAGGGGACATATTATGAAAAATCAACTTAATCATTGTAATACTTTGGGACTTTGGAGGCCCTATGAGTACGCCAAGTGTGAAAAAAGATGACTCAGTTTAACCCTAGAACACTGTCGCTCAAATTCAAAACATCATCACTAACGCCGGGTGATTTTTACCCGAGATAATAAATACACCCAATATCCATCCATCCATCCATTTTCCACCGCTTATCCGGGGCCGGGTCGCGGGGGCAGCAGTCTGAGAAGGGACGCCCAGACCTCCCTCTCGCAGGACACTTTCTCCAGCTCTTCCGGGGGGACCCCAAGGCGTTCCCAGGCCAGCCGGGTGACGTAGTCACTCCAGCGTGTCCTGGGTCTTCCTCTGGGTCTCCTCCCGGTGGGACATGCCCGGAACACCTCCCGAGGGAGGCGTCCAGAGGGCATCCGATACAGATGCCCGAGCCACCTCAGCTGGCTCCTCTCGATGTGGAGGAGCAGCGGCTCTACTCCGAGCTCCTCCCGGGTGACAGAGCTCCTCACCCTATCTCTAAGGGAGCGCTCTGCCACCCTGCGGAGAAAACTCATTTCAGCCGCTTGTATCCGGGATCTTGTTCTTTCGGTCATAACCCAAAGTTCATGACCATAGGTGAGGGTAGGAACGTAGATTGACCGGTAAATCGAGAGCTTTGCCTTTCGGCTCAGCTCCTTCTTCACCACAACGATACCGCATTACTGCGGCCGCTGCACCAATCTGCCTGTCAATCTCACGCTCCATCCTTCCCTCACTCGTGAACAAGACCCCAAGATACTTGAACTCCTCCACCTGAGGCAGGATCTCTCCACTAAACCCGGAGGAAGCAAGCCACCTTTTTCCGGTCGAGACCCAATACTTCTACATATATATATAAGTATATAAGTAATATATCAAAACATGACAAATTTGAGGAGTGTTCTTTTATTTTAAACTGTGTCATGTCTAACACAATGAAAGAAAAGCAGGGGACCATATAAAAATGCTCCAACTTTACTGGGAAATTAGGAATTTGGGACCAAAAAAATGGTAAACTTGGTTTTCATGAAAATCA
Source organism: Microchirus variegatus (assembly GCF_963457635.1). Classification (NCBI taxonomy): domain Eukaryota; kingdom Metazoa; phylum Chordata; class Actinopteri; order Pleuronectiformes; family Soleidae; genus Microchirus; species Microchirus variegatus. The sequence goes on along the minus strand of NC_139812.1, from coordinate 20,213,258 downwards.
CATAAATGTATTTGCTCAGGTGAAAACCACCCCGGCAATGGTGTGCTAGGGTTAAAACACGCGATGTTGACTTCCACACGCAATCTGACATCAGACAACGGTAAATTCCTGGAATTGCTGTCTCGCGGAGCTCCGCTTTGTCCTTAAAAAACAGAAGAGCAGAAATATGCGTGTGTGTTCTATTCTTGGCTGCACAGTTGCAGCACAGAGTTCTACACAAACGTCCAGCCTCAGAGGATTCACGTGTCCGGTGGATACATTTTATATATGACGGCAATGTGCCGGGCTAGAGTCAGCAAATGATGGTTTTTCCAAATGCTAACTAATGTAAGCTTCCGGAGCCTCAGTGACGCTGACGTAGTTTCCCATATCTCATTTGCATTTAAAGAGACAGGCACTCAAAACCGAGCGTTCTGAACAGCGCTGTTTTGGCAGAGTGATTGAACTGCTGTGGTGCTTCATCCTTAAGGTATTTTGACCAAAGCATGTCACAGACATGTTCATTAGGACACCAGGGAACTAGGTTACTTTGTAGAAATAGGATATTATGACTCTAAATGGTGAGTTGAGAGGATGCACCTGATGACAATGACACTATATGTTGTTAAAAAACACACTTCATCAGCCCACTTGTTTTCAGGTTTATCTCATTCACTTGACAGCCAAAAAGGTGGGGGGGAGGGGAGGAAAAAAAGGACTTGGCATCAAAGAGTGTACGTTGTATTAAAACCATACATATTCAGAATACATACAGTATACCATATAAAAATACATTTATTTTTGAACAATTTTTAAAATGGCAATTTGTTCACAGTAAGAAATGTGATTCGAAACGAGACGTTGTCGTCGTCGTGGTTTTTTTTCTTCTTCTTATCGTCGACAAAAAGGAACAATATCATAGATCATGCACAAGTTTTTTTTGGCAATTGCACAACTGGACGATTAATGTTATCAAGTTAAATGTGACAAGTAAACCTTAAAATGACCATCATGTATATACACATATGTCTATGTCTATATATATATATATATATATATATGTAAGTCATCAGTCTTATGCATGTTATCACAGATGATTAGAGCATGCTACTGTATCAAATAAAAATAAAAGTATAGGCTAAAGGACATACACAGCTAGTTGTGAACAGAAGGTCATGATGGCCGTGACTCGACTTTTACGATGAATAGAATGGAGCTAATGTATAGATTTACATTCCGTCTCATTTTATGTACAACTTATTCCACCTGTAAGGCCAGACTTTCATGTCCATATACTGTGTGTGTGTATATATATCTATATATCCACATATATAGATATATATATCTATATATATCAAGGAGACAGTCATTGAAGCAAAGCACCATGTTGTCTTACAAAGCAAAAGTGAAAAAACAAAAAACAAATACTGTCTATTTAATTATTTCCCAGAAGCTTTCACATTTTATCAGATTTGACATTTTTTTTTTAACATATATTCATTCTATATACACAACTCAAAGACCTCTAGTTATGGGGGCAGTAAATGAGTTTGATGAAAAGTGTCATAACCAGATGAACGTTAAACCTAAAACGGTCTATTAATTATATTTATTTCAACATTTTTAAGCCCCGGATAATGAAACAATGTGCCTCAAAAGGCCTCAGTAATCATTAAAATACTATATAAATTCTAACTCAATGCTTATTTAAAGTGAACACATGAAACGTAGGCAGTGAGACAAATACATTCTTTTACTAATAACCATTTCTCGTTTACGTTATATCCATATATATATATATATTTCTCAAACAGCAGCTCACTGTCGAAGATACGTTGAGATACTTTGACACTGTGGTCTGTGCCTCCTAACTGTATATTATTACCCTGATAAAGAACCATACTTGCTGCCACAGTGAGTGAGAAAAGTGCTGGTATCAGCCGAACAGTCATAACACACCGATGTTAGCGATGTCAACGTCTACTACAGCGGTGGAGACAAAGTGGTTCCCGGTGTTGTGTCGAGATTTTTCAGGTATTCACCGCCCCTCGAACTGGAGGCCTTTGAATCTGGTTCAGTGTATGATCTTCATCACATTTTAGAACTATACTTGCTAACTCTACCCATATACAAAAAAACAAAAAACAAAAAAAAACAAAAAAACAATGACGATAGCAGCGATGATTGTGTGAAATCAATAAATGCCGACAAAGCAAACAGTTTTCCGCACAATTGCAACACAACAACCTGTACTTACTCAGTCACAGAGCGTCTTTACACATTAGTACAATTCGGAAACTCCCTGGTTACAATTCTCTCCATGCTTCGTCCCATTCCTCCTGAAAACATGCAAAAGAGACGAGAACACAGGGATATGTGTCAACTCCTCCGACTTCACACGTTCCTAGTATCTGTGATAGTTTGGCTTTATCTCGCTGACACTGATTTTTTTTTTTTTGGGGGGGGGGGGGGGGGGGTGAAGTAATAACAGCCTTTTCGACATCAATCACACGACTCCAAGTTCTATCTGGAATTCTCTAATCTTTTTCTCCTTGAAGATCAAACGGTTTGAACATGCTTTTACACTCAATTATGAATTCATCGTCGAGGTCGCTCGGTTTGAAAAGACCCCTGTTGTTTTCGACAAAAGGCAAACGTGGCCGCGTCTGTGAGGGGCGATGCAGGGACGATAAGACGGGACTGCTGTGACAGGAGGAGTCGCTCAGCTTGTGCAGACGCTGGTGTTTTTTTGTTTTTTTTCTTCAAAGGTGCCATTATTATCATCATTATCGTCAACACTGTGTCAGGCGTTTAGCTTCAGTGTTGAATGGTTTAAATCGTGTTGTAGCTGAATATCCCTCACCGCACTCAAACGATATTTAGTTTTGTCCATTGTGGGATAATGTTGACCTTCAAACCCTGCTTTCACCAACCAATTTGTACCTCGGGAAAACCAATTTGTCGTGCGTTCTGTGCAAAGTGTGTGACTACTTCCTGTTACAGCTAATGTATTATAACAGTTGTACAGTGACTACTAACAAAGAAAACCCCACAAAAACCTATATGTCAACTATGTCCAAACATAAAATAATGTATGTGAATATGCATAGCGCTTTGGGAGACCTGGCCCTTCCCTTTGTTGTCATCATACTCTTGTGTCTGGAGATATTTTGACAGTGTCTACTATCAATGACAAGTCATTTAAGTCCACCAAAAAAAGACTCTAGATATCATTAGAACACATCCTGTCCTCAGCAACGCCAGAAAGTCGTGACTCACTAGATTTGTCACTAGTCGCTGTTTGACAAGTTTTTTTCGACTGTTGTTTGCTTTTTGATAACTGTTTCTTCTCCCAGTTTCTATTATTATATCTGTAATATGTGTATAGCGTCTTCTTCTAAGTTTCGGGTGCTGCGTCACAGCACCACCTACAGGACTGGCATATGTACTACATCGTTTTGAGTCGGATTTGTGTGGTTCCGTGTGGATTGAGACGTTTCCTGAAACGATGGCGTGTTTTTCGGTGAAAATGTTCAACACGGGAAAGAATAAGATTGTTTATGTTTTGTGCCGTTTCCGTGTGGATGTGGCCCTAATAGAATGTTTTATTTTGTAAGACTAACAAAGCTTTCTAAGTGTTACAATATATGTATTTTTCTTCAGATCGCAGCTCTCCCCAGTCACTACAGGTGTTCCCCAGGGTTCTATCTTAGGTCCTCTCTTTATCATCATCTACCTCCTACCTTTTGGTTACACTTTAAGAAACACTGGCGTTCACTTTCACTGTTTCGCAGATGACACCCAGCTCTATTTGTCCGTCAACTATTCTCTCCCACCATCAACTCTATCCATCCTGGTTCTCTCATAACTTCTTCAAACTCAATAGAAAAAAAAAACAAAGTCCTCTTTGTTGCCTCCAAATCAGCTCTGACAATTTCTCTATTACCCTCGACAGCTCAATATCCTTTGAAGCTCACATCAATAATCTCACTCTTACTTAAAGCGTACTTTCACCTGTGCACCATCGACAGTCTCTGCTCGTCTCTCACACCTAACAGCACTATCAATGTCCTGGTCACATCCCGTTAAGACGACACTGTAACTCTCTCCTCTCCGGTCTACCTCTCAAGCTTCTCCATATGCTCCAACTGGTCCAGAATTCAGCTGCCTGGATCATCACCAGAAGCCCCTACATAGATCACATCACCCCTGTCCTTCAACGTCTCCACTGGCTTCCTTTTAAATATGGCGTTCTCCTTTTCACTTCCTCCTGCCCGTCTCTCACCCATGAGGTCCAGAACCTTCAGTCGTACAGACTCAGTGTGGAGAATGTAATGAAGAACAGAAATTCAAACAACCAAGAGATTACGAACACATCGTGTGGATTAGTCTTTGTCTCGCTGAATCCCGTTCCCCTTTAATGTGACAATGCTATGCACTCGACAGGCTCATTTTCAACAGAGCAAAAGTAGCGGAGCCAAAATGTGATGTTCACCATTACGACTAATGACCTGGCAGTAGATTCATCAAGGTAAGGATCTGTCAGGTGAGCTTTGCCAAATAAAATATGATTAATGAGGTTTTAACTTCTTTAATATGGGACATAATTAAAGTGAGCTACCAATCAATCAAAACCACAACACAGAGTTTGTAAAGTGTGGGTATAAAGTTGCTTAACCCTTTAACACTGAGCGCATCGCGGACAGCACGTTTGAGCAAACATACTCTGCATTACCGTAATTACGCGACGGTTTGTGCTATCGGAAAAACTCCAGCGGTTTCTGAAAGCTAAGGAGTTGCACGTCAACGGGAACATGTGGTTATTACGGTAACGTCACTCGCGATGTTGCAGGAAGCCGGTACGTAGTTTCCATTCTTTTGGCCTGCTACAGACTTTTTTTTCGACATAAAACCTTTTGTTTTTCTTCATTTTAAATTGTTAATGCACTATTTCAACATGCAGTAAACTGTAAAAAATGGCCAGATATTGAAAGTTATTCTTCTATTCTTTCTGGTTAAAATAAACAACCCTAACCAAGTCCAGGCAGACATTTTGAGGCTTAGGGTTAAAAATGCTATATTCAGTTTAATTTAGTGTAAAAGACTCCAGAATTAGGCTTTGAGAGTCTAACATGGATGTTTTCTCTTCATCTTCTTTCATTTCAGTGTAAAATAATTGCTTTTTACCGAACAATCAGACTGAACATACTTATAACACAACGATTTACATTAATTTCATATGTTAACAGCCCCAACCTATATTGAATCTGCATGTTTTTGTTCGGCCTGTTGAAGGCCGATATGAAAGAGTGTTGATAAAATGCGCTTCGGTACACGACGAGCAAGTTCTGAGGAAGGAACGTGTTTCATTTAAATTTCAAAAGACATTCATTCATTTCGAGCGTGTTTCGGGATGTTTTAAGTCTTAAATGACAATTTTGTTTTTTGTTGGCATTAAATCCTGAAGGAAGGGAATGTTTGGATCTTTGGCTGCTACATGTTCATTATGTTCAGCAGCTCAATCAACCGAGCTTATTCTGAACCAACCAAACAAACAATCAAACACACTGAAAATGCCTGAAAGTCACTCATGAAACCCCTATAAATAAATTAGGCTCAGATTCATGATTGCAGTCACATTGTCTTTGTGCTATTTCAGCTACTTTGAGGTTTGTTTTAGCTCAATCTACTACGCTAGTGGAAACACAACTTAACCGTGCCAACGCGAGTCGAGTCAAAAAAGAGGTTTTGTAAGGCCAGGGTTAATTATATCTTTAGTTAGTAGCACTTCACTAAGCTGTGAAAATGATAATAATTTGGTGTGTTGTTGGGAAAATAAAGCCATACAACTCTGCGTGATTATAAATTACATTATATCAACTTCACATTCAATGAAATGTGGCCTCTGCTATTTCAGAAAAATACATCATAACAAGTGAAGTGTGAGTTTCAGAGGTCATAAACATCACCAGAGGCAATATTTTTCTTTTTTTTTTACACTAGAAGTAACTTTAAATACAGATTGAATAAATTAGTTTTTTCACATGCACGAGGTTGACTCTTTAGCTCATTCATCAGGGTTCTATTTTTAGAGGTTTGATGAATTCAAATAAAGTCTTTGGTGAGAACTCTGCTTACACAAATGCATTAATTTTTATATTTTTTTAAAGAGCCGATTTCTATGTTTTTGATCTGTGCTGACGACCTCCTGCCTGGTGCCGTTCATCACGCAGAAAAAAAAAAAAACCCTGACTCTTTTACAGCTTCTTCATTTCTTCGCTAAACTGAATTGAAATGAGACATGAGCCTGTGTGAGCTGTGCTGTAAATCAGGTGGAAAACAAATAGAAGTCAAATTCAGTTCCTGTCATGACCACTGGATTTATCCCTTGGGCATTTTATTCAGTGAGGACTTTTTGTCGTTCCGTTTTCTTTACCTTTGATTTTCAAAGGTTCTCAAAGGCTTTTGTAGTTTCTCCTTCATTGTTTGCCCCGCCCCCTAAAGTGTTGCACCTGTGTCTCATTAGTTTCACCTGTGTCTGATAATCCCTCCCTCCACAGTGTCTTTGCTGTCTTTTGCTTTCCTTCCCCAGCTCTGTTTCCCATGTTTTTGCTCCCTATTTTTTGCTATTCTTCTGTTAGTGTTTTATTTTTCATTAGTTAGTTCTATTAAAGCGGAACTAGACCGGAAGTTCCTATTATCGCTGTTTTTTTGGTGTGTATCTGCGTCATTACCTTGTTTATGAAGCCCTGACGGTCCGAAACAAACAGTTCAGCCATTGCTGAGAACGTTGTGTTTTATTGTAATCTCTGGGCTCAACGAGATCACTGAAAATCCCGTTATAGTTACGTAAGCAGCGGTTCTCCTGAACAACCGATCGTCCTGCTCCGGGCGGTAGTCCGGGCACATCCGGTTACATACATTGAACCGCAGAAGAAGAATAACGTCCGTTGTGGAGGTGTTTCACGAGCGACAGTGTCTTCTGACTCTGGGTCTGACTCCGGTTTAAAGTCATAAAAGGGACTGCGGCGGGGTCGTGACGAAGCTATTTTTAAACACTGTTAAAACAATGTTTTGATAATGAGGAGCAGTGCATCCGCCGTTCCAGAGGGGGGCGCTGCGCTTCTGAGAACGGATGTGCTGGATAGTACTGGCCAATCACAAGACTCTGTCTTCTGGGGGTGAAAGTTCACTCTGAAATCTCGCAGCAGAAAAACACGGTCAGAAAAGAGGATTTCTATCGGCTAGTTCTCAGCAACTAGGAGGTTTTTGACCATGAAAATAAGTTAATATATGTAAGTAGACCTCCATAACTAACATTTATGTGCAACAGGACCACTCTATGTGACCTTTAATGACTCTTTTTGTTCAACTGTGTTTAGGTCCTCCATTTTTCTACACTATGGCAGATCGTAAAAAAAAGTGTACATTTATGATTTAATCCATTCAATCCTACACTAAATACGTAAGATTAACTGACCATGATGTGACATCAGAGAATAACAGTGATGAAGATGGTGCAGAGAATACCTTTTTATTTGTGTTTTTGTTTTGGTTTGGTTTTTCGGCTCGTAGCACGTCAACACACGTCTGGATCATTCTCAGCGTCAGTAATGCTGAACGATACCAAAACCTTCAAAGCCGCGGTATAAATGTTGTGAGCCAAAAGACAAGGGAAAGCCAGGGTCTGCAGTGGAGATGTATCAAAATATAGAAAGAGGAGAGGAAGCTGACAACAAACCGGAACAGATACGCTGCTGTGGATACTTTTTCTTCGGAACGGAAAAGTCGCATAGGGACCTTAAGCTTCGGCTTCTCACTTTTTTCACTTTGTTGGTGGATGTTTATCGTATATAATGTTATTACAGTTTGCTATTGACACCTTGTTGTCGCCTCTCGTGGGGAGACGATTCCCTGTTTCTGCTCTAAAGCAGACACATTTATCACTTTTAGTCTTCACCTGTTGCTTACATGTGAAATTTAACCTGATAGATTCAGTCAGTATGGCCTGGTATAAGTGCAGTGTATGTATTTACATTATTTGTCAAATCTGGCAAATTATAAAATTATTATTATATTTGTGGGAAAAAAAGCAGTGTACTCCATCTATTGCCTCAGGTCAAACACCAGCTAATGAATACAACTTTGCTCACCAGTACAAATATTTTTCACCATCTTGTCTAATCAGTACAAGGTTAGTTGTCCCAGGCTCCGCCCCTTTTTATAAACTTATAATATTATACATTTTCTCTCCGTTTGAACCTCACATGGCTGCACCAATGTGTCAGACCACACCCCCTGCACTGCTCCCCACTCTCCCTCTGTCCTCCTCATCTCAACTCTCAGCCCACTTCTTGGCATTTTTCCGAAATCAGGCATCGGGTACAAGTGGCCAAATTGTGGCTAGGGAAAGAAACTCGGCCATCTGAGAGGGGCTCAGAGTAGAGCGGTTGCACTTTGAGGTGGTTTGGACTAGAGCTGAAACGATTAATCAATTATTAATCGATTACTAAATTAATCGCCAACTATTTTGATAATCGATAATCGGTTTGAAGCTTTTTTCATGATTAAAACAATATTTCTGATTGTTTAAGCTACTCAAATGTGAATATTTTCTTGGTTTCTTTGCTCCACATAACAACGAAATCATTAAAACTGAATCATTTTGGTTTGTGGACAAAACACGACATTTAAGAACATAGTCATTTCCAGCTTTGACAAACACTGATCAACGTTTTTCAACATTTTCTGACATTTTATGGGCCAAACATTCATCGATTAATCGAGAAAATAATCGACAGATTAGTCGATTATGAAAATAATCGTTAGTTGCAGCTCTAGTTTGGACACAGGGTAAGAATGCGACCAAGTCGCCTCCTTAGGGAGGTGTTCCTGGCAGGTTCCAGCTGGGAGGACAACTGCCGATTCCACAGTTGCAGTTGGACAATGTGGCCAAAGAAAGGGAGGTATGGGGCTTTCTGCTAGAGCTGCTACCCTTGAGACCTGATCTCAGATAAGCGGTGGATGGATGGATGGATGGCATTGGAGTGGGGGGATAGTTACCCTTTAAGGTCTATGTTGTACATATGTCACCGTTAAATAATGAAATCTTAATTTTTTTCTCTCATTGAACTTCGACAGTTTTGAGTCCACTCCAAAGCTTCGGCACTGCACTGTGATAACTATCAATGACCAGCAGGTTCTTTTTCTTCTAAGAGCTTGTAAAGCCATTTGCACTAAAATGAGAACACATAAAATCACTCAACCCAAACATTAATTAAATTAAACCTGGTCAATGTTTTTCCCTCAGGTAGGGGGCATGTCTCCCAGTGGCTTGAGCAAAAGTGGGAAATGTAATACATGCAAAATAATAATTTAGGAGGAATGATGTGTTTCAACAATACAGTAACATCTGCATATCAGGGTTTGACATTTATAACTTGGTGTAAATCAGAGCGAATTGAAAAGGCTTTTTCAGATAAATTAAATCTTTCAACAGTCGGTTGTATATTTCGATTAGCGGAACGCGTGCCAAATCAAAAGGTCGCTTGCTGCTCTGCCCTTTTGCAAATAAACACTTCTGAAAGCAACTGGAAAGGATCTAATTTGCTTCAGATGCAGCAAAGGAGGACTGAGGAGAAGGAGAAACAGCTGAGAAATGAGGAATAGCCAGAAGTGCTGAGCGACCAGAAAAAAAACACCGTCTGTAGCCCACACACACGTGTGTGTGTGTCAGGAGCACTGCAATGCCACTTTCGTCAAAGATTCCACACCGACCGCAGGGGCCGAACAGCTCTCATTTAAAAGATATCGCTGTGGGTGTCAGGCACAGGCGTCAGAAAAAGTTAATTTGTCACTGTGATATCTGGTAACCGTGCAGATGCTGCAGATGTACGTGCGGCGCACAATTTGCCAAAATGACATCCCGCGTTGATAAAGACGTCCGTTCCTGTTACATATTTTCATGTGCGGGAGCATCGCTCAACGACAAACCTGAAGCCTGAAATGCAAGTCGAGTTCCCGTCTCTTCACCGCATTCAGTTAAACTGCATTCAAACCAGCTCAGTGGTGTATTTAAGGGCAATAAACTTGCTAATGTGAAATATCATTCTTCATAAGAGAAAGTGCTTAACTTAGTCTTTGCATAAAACACCCATTTATTTATAGACTGTAAGTACACTTGAGCGTTTGAATCTTATACTACTTTACATGCAAATTTCAGAGGGAAACACGATATGAGAAAATTCCGTATAAGCTTTATCGAAATGAATTTATGTAGTGCAGCTACTTTGCATATTGTAAAAGTGTATACAAAGTGTATTTTAAACAATGCAAATGATAATACAGTGAATTAAATCAGACATTGGGCTGAGTTAGAGTGGGTTAAATATAATTTTTTAATCCTGAAAATGGATCTGGATCATCATAAAAATCTCCAAATTCTTCCCTGATTAAATTTCCCTACAAAATCTTTTACTTTTTAAGTTATGCTGCAAACAACCATAACTTTGGTGGAGGTAACACTATAGTGAATAGTAGAGTTACCACTTAGAAACTAGTGTATTAAACTGCTGTTGACATTGATTGACTCACGCAGTATAGTACTGTATGTAGCTCAGGGGTCGGCAAGTAAATTTGACCTAAGCCCAAGTAATTAAATAAATAACTCCTTTAAGACAGAGCTGCAGAGACTTAAAATGTCCTGTTAGTAATTACTGTGTATCATTTCAATTTTGAAAATAACTGCTTGTCCTTAGATCCTAACGTACTAAAAGCTATTTTATAGACGTTTCAGACTCTGTGAACCAACAACACTACAACAGCAGTCTTTTATTTGTATTTTTTCAAACCAAACACATGTCAAGTAATGTGTCATATCTAGCAACAGTTCATATTTTTTTAGAAAAGGCACTGAATTCTGTTGTTTTTTTGTAAAGATACGCAAATAATTAAAACGGGCCACCTGTTGCTGACCACGGATAATAGTTGTAGTAGAAATGAACGTGTACCTGATGTAACTCTGCTCCTCGCCTCCAGATCCTTCACAATGAGCTCTTTCGGAGAAGGAAACTCGTTGAGCTTCACCTTCGACATGTTGTCGTTCTGACCGACCGTGCTGATCACTTCCGGTTCTTTCTCGTGACTGTCTTCAGTCTGAACGTGGATCCAAGGGATTTTCCTGAACACAACGAAGACACCAGAGCAACAACAGGTTTTCACCAACAACAACAACAACAAAAATGGTTCATTATTACAAATAACAGTTGACATCTTTATCCGAGTGCACAGACCTTTTGAACTTGTAGATGAAGAACGCAGCCAAACCGACGAACACCACAGTGAGCAGCATCAGCATGGCCGACCCACTGTGGATGGAGTTTGAATCAACAAGTGGTGCTGAAAGACAAACATATCCAAGACATTTTATCACAATTCCTCCTGAAGCCAACCAGGAAATAAGAATATAGCAAATAGCCACTAGGGGGCCACTAGAGAAGATCATTTGAATGAGTCCACCTCCCACTTGATTTACAATGTCAATAAACATTTTCCTGAGGAGTTCATGGTCCCAATCGCTAGTTTTGGATGATGTCAATTTTGTTATTTCTCAATCAATCAATGTTGATTTATACAGCCCTTTACCACTCCCACAAGGTGGAGTACATAAAGAATAGGGATGATGCGTTGAGGGGGTATTTCTCAAGAAATTAGCAGCTCAGTGTTCTCCTGCATCTACGGTAATATCTCAGAAACTAAAGATGGTAAGTTGATGTAACTCAATCAGATGTGTGGGAGCAGGGAAACCTCTAAAACATACAGGACAGCTGTCCCTGAGGACCAGCATTGGGAAACACTGTTTTAAAATGTTCTAAAATAATCTTCCTTTCACTTCATTTGTGTTTTTCTTACTTATTTATACTCAAAAGGAAAAAAAAAGTTATGTCCTCCAAAATCTCCAACGAGTGCCATGCAAAGGGTTCCCCCTCCAGAATCCCCTCTCTTACTGTCAACAATCAGCCAATAGAGAGGGTGGACACATGCACTATCTACTCCAAGTGCCAGCAGATTCCACGAAACCAAATCATGATTCTGGAGGCTTAAAAATGGGAGTTCGACATCTTATGGGTGATGTCAAACCCACTTTCCACTTGGTTAAATCTCTCTTTTTTTCCCCTCCCTAAGCCTGCCTAAGCATGTCTTATTCCAAACAGACGACTTCTCTTACCCCATGTCATGTAACACCTGCGGGCACAGTGTGAGGAGCTGCTCTCTGCATGTTCTCCCCTCTGGGTATTAAAAGGAACCTTGAGGACGTCTGCTGTCTCTCCCTGGGGTCCATCATGCAGGTAGCTAATGCATAGTCATGTTTTTTTTTTTTTTAAATGCTGAGACGCCATATTTCCTCCTCCTCCTCCCTCCCGCCCATCTTTCTCTCCCACAAAGAGAATCCTATGAAGTCTATGACCTTTCTGGATCATTTTAAAAGGCAACCCAGACCTTTGTATGCAGACACAAATGAAGACAGATCCGTCGGTGGATGAAAAGGGTAAAGCCATGAGGGACTGATCGACACATCTCTGCGATACACTAATGACACAGTGACCCTGCCGATTTCCTCAGTGCATACCAAACGCCTGATTTGTCAGTCATGTCATTGATTGGCTGATTTGGAAGTGAGCTGCCATCTTAGCGTCTCTGGTGCAAAAGTGAATTAAATCCCAACATATACAGTATCATATGGATCTCACTCTGGGAAAACTGTCTTTTTTTTTTTTTGCGCTGTTTTATTTATTTATTTATTTTCCCAGCATTAAGAGCACAAATCAATGTCAGATAATCCCAAGAAAGATACATGGCTTATGTTTTGCAGATCATTGAGCAGAACAAATGCACTGTGTGTGTGTGTGTGTGTGCAGGCGTGTAGATATATATACGGTTCTGAACTGGAATAAATTAAACCCAAGGACATTTTGGCTACTTTATTTTTATGTCCAATTCTTATACGTAACAATCGCCCTGACCTCAGTGTGTGGAAACGATAAGAAACTTACCCAAAGTTTGTTGAGTCAGGTACACAATGATGTGAACGTCAGCTTTCAGCTCAAACTGGATCAGGCCTTGGTTCAGGGCAGTGACGAAAATGTCCGATATCTGGAGTTAATTTTAGAAACAAACAAACGTCAGCTTCAATAAAGAAAACTGTCTAAGGATTAAATATCAAACCTTTATTTACTCAAATACATCAATACATATTATGTTGACATTAAGAATTTAATTTAATCATAGTGTATTTACACTCTTAGAAATAAGGGTTCCAAAACGGTCCTTCTACAAGGGCTGAGGTTCTACCTGTAACCATTTGCAGAAGAAAAGGGTTTTTCAAGGGTTCTTGGTAACAATAATGATTCCAGTAAGAATATATTTGATCCAGAGAACTCTTTAAAAGCCCTTTCCTGAATAAAGGATTTTAAAAAGGTTCTTGGTGGGACCTTCCAAAAAGGGTTCTCCCATGAGGACAAGCCGAAGAACATTATATGGTTCTACTTAGCACTTTTATTTCTAAGAGTGTACGTTGACGATGGATCTTGATTAGCTTAAATACGCGGCTTAAAGTAGGAAGGAATTGCTTCAAAAACATTTCATTTGCATTCTTATTGTGCAACAAATGAGACACAATGTGTTGTTAAGTTATCGCCGTGTCTTTGGTGAGTTTTTATTCAACCAATCTCCGCACAGAAGTGAATAAATGGGCGTAAAACTTTATGAACCTTCTGCTTATTTCAGCTCCTTAAAATAGCGGCTGGTGTAAAACGCCACATTAAAAGCCAAAACCAATTAATCTCACTATTTACTTGTGGATATATTTTTTGCGAGTTGCCTCCGCGTTCTGTCTCATACCTGATCATATCTCATTATTGAATGTATCATACCAGATGCAGTGAGGCGGCTTTTTTTTTTTTTTAAATTAAAGTTCACTTGAAGGCTGTTTTCTGGGATTTCATGGTTCTCACCATGTCCAGAGACTCCGCCGTGCTCGATGTGGGTTCCACGGGCAGGATGAAGAGTTCTGCTGTGGTCGGAAGACCCGGGTACAGGGACACCAGCAGCTGATCTTCAGGAACCCCAGACACCTGCAGCAACATCACATCCATACACAATCACAACCTTTTTATTTCAGGCTATTATCTTTTTCTAATTCTTTTGTTTTCACGTTTTAATTGTTTATTTATTTATTATTAGAATATATATTTATGTATCTCTAACTATCCAGGGCCTCTGGTGTTTCCTCATTTGCAGTTAGCGTTTAATGTTAATGTGAAGCAGTTTATGTTACATTATGTTTATCTATATGAAACCTGCTCTATAAACAAAGTTATTGCAGAGTATAAAACATTAAAAGTAAAACAGTAAAATAGTAAATCATAAAATGATAAAATAGAATAGAATTTTAATGTTATCTACTTGTCTTGTATTTCAGCTCATTATTTTCTGCTGAATTTGTTTTCAGGATTTAACAGTGTATACTTTTTATTTAATTTAATTTTTTAAATTATATATCCATTTATCACCTCTGGTCTTTCCCCATTTGCACTTAGTGTTGTGTGAAGCACTATGTTGCATATCTTAGCTACATGAAACCTCTAAAAAAACATTCTTTACCTGCTTTATACATAAAGATTGATTGATTTATTTATTTATTGAATGATTACAATAGTTCAAGTTTCTGCTGTTACCTTACCTTATGAAGTATTTAAGTGAGTCAAAATTCAACACTGTCCCACAGTTAACAATGTTCCTGTGTTTCCTACACTCTTCGAAATAAGGGTTCCAAAAGGGTCCTTCTACAAATGCTGGGGTTCTACCTGGAACCTTTTGCTTCATTTTTTACCAAGGGTTCTTGGTAACACTAATGGTTTCCAGTAAGAACCATTTTGAATACCCATAAAAGGGTTTTGGCTCCAGGTAGAACCTTTTTATAAAGGTTCTACCTGGAGCCAAAACGGGTTCTCCTATGAGGACAAGGCGAAGAACCTTATATGGTTCTATCTAGCACTTTTATTTCTAAGAGTGTACGTCACAAAAAGACTGTGAGCATTCTGCACCATTTCAAAGTGCAAACTCATAACCTCAGTGGCTAAAACAACCACCAGGGGGCAGATTGTGGGCCGTCCATCCTTGGAAAGGCAGATTTTAAACTGCTGTCAAGAACGTCTGTTGTTCATTGTTTTTACAAAGATGGATTTACTCCATAAGTAAAGAAGTGATGCGTACATATGACATTTTTCCATTTACTAGAGTGGTAAGATATAAGAAATAAGATGGAATTACCATAAATCTACCTCCATACAAAATATTACCATTCTATCACTATGTTGTTACTATATAGTATTATAAAGCATTGCCAATAAGAATAAGAATAGAGCTTGGACCATGTCATCACAGGTCAACTGTAAATTGAACAAACATCTCACATGCACCTCATCAAACATCATGACAGCAGCTTCAATACTGCAAACACGCATGAAAAAGTAATGACCCCGACGGCCGCTGGTGGCTGCTGTTGGCTGCAGCAAAGCTCTCAGAGCAACAGGGACTTGATGTACCTGTGACAGAGCTGTCCGCACCACGCGGCCTATGTCCTCCCTCCACTCAGAGATGTCAGGATTGTGCTCGTCAAGCGCTGGCGAGAACGACAACAGCAGCGACCTAAAGATCTCTGGAAAAAAAGAAAAGCAGCGCAGTGATGTCTGTTAGAATATGAGTGCTGCCTCTGGTTTAGTTTTTCATTAATCTGATGTGCAGTTTTGTCTTCTTTCATTTGGCAACGCGCGCCTTGAAGTTAATTGCACCTTGAGATCTCGTGTTCGTTTACGCCGTGACATTTTATTTATTAGATAAGTCCACGTTGACATGGACATGGCGCCGCTTGCAGTGCGGACTGTGAGGCTTGGCGTTTTTTTCTTCTTCTGAGAGAGCGAATTACATATTCATGTAATGTGTGTGGCACCAATTTAAGTGTTTTGAAAACTGACTCTGCCACTCACCTTTAACTGTTATAACTTTTGAATCCTGCACGATGTTGCTCCCAGAAGCAACCTGGACCGTGACCTTGTTTTTTCCCTCTCTCTGAAATGTGTATGAGATGCTTCCCTCCAAGGTTATAATGGGCTGGATTGCAAAAGGGGGGGAAAAAAAAAACAGGAAAGCCCCTTTTTGTCAAAGCTGGGTCTTATTTATGCACATGCAGGCCTTCACACACTTTATAATGAGGGGTTTCTGCAGTGAGCACAACTGACATGATAAATAAATATGACCAGCCATCTAAGCTCTTCTAGGAAGATGCAAGGCGGCCATGTGCAGTTAAATTTTATATGATTTGCTTTAAAGCCCTATAGATTTATCTAACAACACAAGGACATCAAGAGAAGAGCTGGGGAATGGGAAAAAAAAATAGGCTGCAGGGGAAACAGGACAGAAAGTGAGCGTGGAACAACAGTGGGAGGAGGAGAAGCTTCTCACCTCGGAGCTGTTGTCAAACCACCAGAAGAAGGTCAGCGTTCTGGTGTGACTCGGCCAAACCACGGCCGTCAGATTAGCCTCCCTCCCCCTGATGGCTACAATAGGCGCGGAGAGATATATACGCTCCACTGGACCTGCGGCGACACACACACACACACACACATATCCATCCATACGTACAAACAAAATAAACAAGATTCCACAACATTACTGCGATCACAGCTGATGCATATTTTAGCTCCAGGTGTGTGTGCTTTTGCAT
The DNA here is from genome assembly GCF_963457635.1 of Microchirus variegatus. NCBI lineage: Eukaryota > Metazoa > Chordata > Actinopteri > Pleuronectiformes > Soleidae > Microchirus > Microchirus variegatus. Next base: position 20,196,496 of record NC_139812.1, on the reverse strand, counting down.
TCCCCACAGCTAAAAAGGCATAAAAGTAATGCAACCATGACTGAAATGAAATTCAGCAGAGTGGGAGTGCGACTATCCGTGAAAGAGAAGAAAAAAAAAAAATTCATGCCACATGCGCCGCCGCAGGAATGACTAATGATGTTTCTTATTCACATACTGGTGATGTGTAGAAACAGGGTGCTGCTGTCAGATCCCTGGCTGTTTTCAGCCGAAGCCGTCACTCGGTAAATCCCGGTCGTTCCGTAGATGTGCTTGATGCCGTCATCTGTCCTGCTCAGATTGGAGTATATGATCTTGATGCCGTCCCCAAAGTCGAGATGGATGCTCGTCCCCAGCGAGCCTCCCTGCGGGACGGACGGCATGACATGGCATCTGTCAGCACGACTTAGGCCCTGATACTTCAATTAGACCACAACCAAGTGAAGCAAGCAAAGGCCACAGCCAAAGTGCTCGGGCTGAGATGTTGTATCAGCCGTCTGTCACAAACCATTTGTACTGTGGGTGGTTTTGAACGGAGGGAGACACAAACTCAATTCTTTGTAAAGTAAAAAAAAAGAAAAGTTATCTAGGCAAATTTAACTGTTTGAGAAGTTTTCAAAAGTTAGAAAGATCAATTTTTGGACAATAAAATCATCCAAACAAAAACAATATGTCCCATATTTCAACCAACACATTTTCAAACGAGCAGCATCTATATCTATGTATTTTATTTTCCCATGCTTAGATATATCTGGTTAAGTCATTTGTAGCGTTCTCATTCGTAAATAAAAGTACATTTTGTGAAATTACATTCAAAGAAACAATGTTTTTGTTTTACGAGATTGATTTTCAGTGTCCGCACAGAACAACAACTATCTAAAGACAGACTATTTGTCATATAGTAGTTCTGTTAAAGACAGTGAGATCTGAGGATGATTTAAAAACAACGAGGACAAAGTTTAATGTCTTTTTAATTCACCACAAACAAATGATTTCCACTACTATGGTTATATCTCCATTTTGGTTCCAAATTGCAGAATATCAACTACTATTGTTTTGTACCTACTGTATATTTTATATTTATGTTTCAACACATATTGCCATAGATGTGAATTATTCCCAGAGGATGAATCTGAGAAACTTTTATTATATTTACTTTTAATAGTTTTAGAGTTGCCGTATAATCCGTATAAACTAAGCTAATGTTAGAATGCTAAATGCCATGCTAAACAAAGGCAGTTAGCAAAAACCCTCAACAAACACTTTATTACCACAGATTTCAAATTCTTTGGGAAATAAAAGCGCAGGTTTTTATTGATAAAACTTCTTTTTTGACATTCATATTCAGTCAGGGTTTGTATGATAGGTTTGAGAAAGCTAAGTGGAACTCAGCCATTGTTCATTTGATTACTTAAACCTGTGCTTTAGCTTGTTAGAAAACTGACTCAGCCTTTAGCTTATGGCACTTCTGTAACTATTTGGTTGAATCAACTCTAAATAACAGTAACATTACATTTATACAGTGATGTGACTTACATCATCGAGGTAGACCATGAAGGTAACATTGCTCCCCACCAGGGCGCTGAGCTCTCCATGACCGGTGGACAGTCGGAGGCCCCGGGGTGGTCGGGTACGACATGCCTGCCTCTTCGGTGAGTACACATTCTTCCCGCCCTCCTTACAGTTATTGGACAAAACCTTCCGATATCTTAAACAGATACAGATTACACAATCAGACGTAGACTTTGTGTTTGGGTCCATGTTAAATACTGCTAATGTAGTGTTTTGTACACAATTGCACCAATTGACATGAATTAAAGATGTTTTTGGAGTTACTGATCAACAATTCCACCATGGATTTTCATTGTATTGTAAATCAAGTCATCTGAGAGACTATTTCCAGTAAGCTGTCAGCCAACGATGCTCTACAGTCGGAGTCAATAAAAAGTTAGCTAAAGTATTTAGTGGCGAATTACAGTGCATCGAGGAATCCAGCAGCGCTCTACTTTGGTCCCACCAGGACGCTTCAATTTTAATGATTTTAATTCTAGGCCATTTTGAATCCCCAAGGGGTAACTACGAAAACCACATGTTACCGTTACCTTAAAGCTCACATAGAGTGGTCCTGTTGCACATAAATGTTAGTTATGGAGGTCTACTTACATATATTAACTTGTTTTTATGGTCAAAAACCTCCTAGTTTCTGTAAACGAGCCGATAGAAATCCTCTTTCCTGACGGTGTTTTTCTGCTGCGAGATTTCAGAGTGAACTTTCACCCCCAGAAGACAGAGTCTTGTGATTGGCCAGTACTTAAACAAGGTAATGACGCAGATACACACCAAAAAACAGCGTTAATAGGGACTTCCGGTCTAGTTCCGCTTTAAAAAGTCCAAGTTTCCACCATTAACATCAATTGAGTTGTGTCAAGTCACACGGAGCAATGACATTCTGTGAACCCCCAGCAATATAAGTCATGGTAAAACATCAGTAATAGGAAAAAAAACAGAAACATAGTATGGTTAAATTGCAACTCTGGGATGCCCATGTCAATTTAACTTCACAAAGAAACAACAAAATGTTTGTAATATTTGATAATCATCTTCAATTTTGATGTCCCTCAAGCTGTTCTACAACAATGCAACATTTATTTTAATGTATTCCATTTCTGCGCGATGCAAAAAAAAAAAACATGTCCTCTCTGCAATCATTTGTGGAACAATAGTGCCCATTGGCAGCACACCTATAAAATGCATATTTACCTCTTCTGAGTATTCTTAATTTTGACACTTTTCAAGCGTGAACACATTGTGTACTCGACACCTGTTATGCATTATTCTGAATTGTGGAAGTGGGACACAGTGAGGGTCACCGTTCTCAGCTCGACGCCGAGCTTTTGTTGTCGAGGCAAACCATTATTTTCTGTTTGTGCTCGAGATACCATGACAAACAAGCCGGAATTAAATAATATTGTTTCGTGATGGGTTGAACATTTGGGGCCACTTACCCTGTGCTGTTAAGGAAGCTGTGGCTGGTGCTACAGCTTTTAGCTGCACCATTTGGATTAAACCAAAAAGCAGGGGAGCACTTCCCATCTGGCTGGCGCTCCCACCCGTAATCACTGCCAGAAAAAAAAAACAAAAAAAAAAACATGACACTTCGTGAAATGATAAACGCGGCATCTCAAATAAAACAGCTTTTTTAGTGGGGCAAACGCTTCACGTTAGGGTGGTTTGTGACATATTTATGGCCATAACTGGAGACATGATTGTCAGACAAACAGGATCAAAGAGAATTTCAGACACGTGGATTTGAAGATATTTAAAATTAATCAAGCAATTCATTATGAATGGAATTCTAAGAAGGCATTTGACATTATGCAAATCACAGACTCACAATGAAAAGTTACTCCCATCTCCAGTTTCACTCTATAACTAGATTACCTGACTGCATTCGTATTGTATATCCAACATACATACGAATGCAATGCAAGACGGACATTAAGGCGTATGAAGTCCGGCAAACTGATACGTCTGTTTTTGATTACAAATGTCTACAAGCTGCTGTTAATGAAGTACAATTGAATTATATGTTCAAACGAGAAGGGGCTGTTTTGTAAACATGTAATGATAAAAAAATGAGGATAAAAGTGTGTGTGTGTGTGTGTGTTACAGTTTAGTCCCAGGTGGGCAAGCTGAGAAAGATGAAGTCATTACCATTCAAAATCAAAGGCTGTGCAGAGGCATGGCTCTGAGGAATAGATTCTGGAATAGTCTTGGGCCAGCATACAGCGGTTGCCTGGTCTGCGCTTCATAAAGATCTGCTTTTCGCCCATGACACACAGCTCCCCCTGTCAAACAAAGAAACAGATGTGCCACTTTTTCTCACGCGCCACATAGACGCTTGAAAAAGAAACGAGAAAAGAAACGTCTTGCTCGTGCTTTAAGCCGGGCGTACTGTGTTTACATTGAAAAACGGACAAACATGAATCTCGGAAATAGATCAATAAAGTTTAATATCGCTGTAAACCTTGTTGTGCAGGTTCCACATCTGATAATCTCCGTCCATGCATCTCCTGCTGAAGAGGCCCAGGTAGTCGATCTTGATCAGCTGCCACTCGGACCGATGGCTGAAGTGGCCAAAAAACCTAAAAGGTGATTCAACAAAAATGCAAATTTGACACGAGATCTCAAGATACAGATTCTAGATGTTACAGTATGAAGAGCAACTGCAAATCTCAAGTGTGACATGTATCCTGACAGAAAAGATAATTTTCCCTTTAATGAAAAGCCACGAGGGAGTTCTCTTTGTTTACAAAGTCGCAAGACAAGCTCAAACTTCAAGATGTATGTGTATTTATTCGGCTCACGTGATAATGTGATTGTCTGATTCTGGGTCCATCAAAACGCCGTCCACATACAGAGGTGCCAGAGAGAAACTGTGACGGTCCCACTTCTTTCCTTCATCAAGACTGATCCTGTATTTTAAAGAAAACAACAGCTGTTAATATCCGTACAAATATATTTTTCCCTGAGCGCAGTATTCAACATCAAACAGCACAAACACACAAGTAGAGCACTGTAAAACGAGGTAAACATAAAAGATGTCAGGTCATTTGGGTCATTTTCACATCATTTAACTTTTTACAAAAACGAAACACCTGAGGGTATCGAACAGAAGACTCAACAAAAGAGCAAATCTCCCTTGACCCCAGTGAAATTTTAAAGCTTACATAACAACAAAAAAAAAAAAGCAGAAATGAGGCTCCGGCTGCAACATTACACATAGATTTGAAGGTTTTTCAAATCACCCTTTCTCGAGCTTAATCACTTTCGATAGGGCTGTGGTGTGCAGGCACATCAAAGTAGGTAGTGTTACAAAGCTGCTCCAATATGAGGGAGTTATAAGGGCATCCTCAGTCTCATATTTCCACCCTGCTCTGCCTCTCATTTACATAAAAGCACTCGAACCACCATATCCCACCAAGAGAACAAAGCTTTCACAGACTCTAACTCTGTTGGAGGTGGTTCTGACTTTTTTTTTCCGAGGCTGCAGCGGCAATACAATAATCATGCAAACTTAGCCCATCAGCATTTCAAAACATTAAGTATAATCATGCACCCACATCATCTCACCCCACCTTTAATTTTCCACAGTGGCTCTGGCATTTACGGGATCCTAGTCACGGTTATTACGACGCTACCGGGTTGCTACACCTACCACAAGTGTCGGATCGGCGTCGCTGCCTGTAAGACCGCCAGCAGAGCCCCGCCGTTGTCAAGAAACCAAATGTTGTGCTCTTCGTCAAATATCTACATTGATGCGAGGAAGGAAGGGGATATGACAAACAAATCTTCCGATTAAGGTAAACACATGCTTTGTGTAGACGCAGATGGCTCTCACCTGTCTCCAGCTATTTCCTGCATCAGCTGTTATGAACATCCCAAGGTTGGTGGAGGACAGCTCTGTTCCGATATTTCCTGAGCACATGAATGTGAAGAATGTATTTGTCCAACAATGTGTGTGCATCTCTTACCTCTCCACAGGAGTGCAAACACTATGTATGACTTTCGAGCTAATAATCGCACCCAAAATGTAAGATAATTTTTCACTGTGGCTATTTCCATAACAGAAAGTAATTGCTGTGATTTGTTTTTGTGTTTGCACAACTACATTGAATTCACCTAGAGCAACTGAGAAAACACACACTTCTACAAACTGCGGTGTACCTCAAGGGTCAATCTTGGGCCCGCTTTTATTCCCAATAAATATGCTCCTCCTGGGCTCTGTCTTACAAAAAAAACAACAATATCTACTACTAATATATGCAGAAAACAGTTTAAGTTTTATCTACCAGTCTCACCAAATAACATGACTTCAATCACAAACCTTCCTAACTTTTTGAATGACACCGAAGGTCGTACAAATGAATGATAATGCTATTTGTACTGTGTCATTTTTGGCTCTATGTCTAACCTTGCGTTTGACTAGGGATGGACCTTCCTAGCAAAAATGCTACTTGTATATTGAACAGTATTACTATCTTATAATATTTGAGACTCCAGCACATGGCAGCTAGGGAAAATAATGCAGGTTTCAAGGCGAGTTGAGCCAACAGGAGTGCATTTCATCACTTCTGCAAACACACATGACGTGCATTAACTATATGCTTATCCTTTTGATAAAGTTACTATCATCACAAGAGTAGAATGACTTGTTTTTATGAATGCAATCATGGATAAAGCATTTGTTTTGTATATTTGTGATATATTACAAATAGTCAAAGTAAGTGATCGACTTTCAAGCACAACTGTACAATACAGTAAGAAAAATACAATTTTGACCAGATAAGCAAACAGTTTAGGAACCCTCACCTGTGGCCACGATGATTCCCGGTACAGACTTTTTGCTGGTGATGGGCCCAGAGGTGTAAGGGTTCTCCGACATCTCCAGATGAAGATGCAGCGAACAAAATGGCTGTCAACACAACAGATTCCAATGAAGGAGCGCGTTGAGACAAAGTGTATCAAACAGATCTCAACAGGCACGATTATAATTAGCTCTGCCTTTCACGGTGCTCTCCCCATTGAGCGAAAAGTGCTAACATTTTCAGTCCATTTATGAAACAAAGATTCCTCTCATTTGCTCTGCCCCCCCCCCCAAAAAAAAGGGAGAGACAAAGAAAGAAGAAAAAAAAAGGCTGCGAGGACACAGAGGGCATTTTAATTGTTTCATCCTAAAGCAAACAAGGCACCTAATTAAAATTCCCCAAGATGCTCTGATAAAACTGGCAAAATTGATTCAAATCATTTTCTCTCATCTCTCAGAGTAAAGCACGCTGAAAAACATCAATAAGGCTTTTCAAAGAGGCGAGGTTGGAGGGGGAGGAGGGGGAGAGGGAGTCAGAAAGCAGACGAGAGCGTAATGGCCACCTGTGTGACACTGCAGTGGAAGACTAAGCTGCTTTTAACGGGAACAAACCACACTGTTTCAAACTGTCTCTGAAGAACACGCCGACTAGATTAGGGCGATGATCATACCTGCTAAAGTAACAACACAGCCCTGCTTAATGTAATTTGGTGTAACCTAACACTCATTAGTCCAGTATGACTACAGGTAAATTCAATCACAAAGGTTAATGGAAAGTCTGGACCCCTGGAAACCGCACATGATGACACTCTGTGCCTTCATACTAATAACGAGAATATTCCAGCCAAGCATCTCCTCTGCTATTTAGGAGGCTATTACGGTGATCGGATCTTGGCCTTGAGCAAATGTGGTCGTGAATCAAAAAAAAAAAAAAAAAAAAGAACACAACATCCACAGCGCGCGGCCGATGAGTCTGAAAGATTTGATGAACGACGTTTGTCATAAGCTTCATTTCGCATGAAAAGGAGCATTTAGTCACTCTCGCCTGGAGCTCACCAGAACACAGTGCAGGTTATTCCCAGCCACGTCGGTGCCGGGAGCTGGCAGGAGGGCCCATGTCTGTCCCTTGTTGTAGGTAATAAAAGTCTTGATGCGATTATCCAGCAGTTTGTTGGCGAGATACATGCCATTAATTCCCTCAACCTGTGAAGGAAAAAAAAAAAAAAAAAAAAACAGAAATAGAACAGTAACTTCAGAAAACTCCTAGCCTTATTTTAGGAGCAATATGTCTTACAGTTTCGCTGTGCTGCCAAGGAGGTTATGTTCTCAGCCAGGCATTTGCTACTTTGTTTGGTGATTTGTCAGTAGGATTAAGTCAAAAAAAAGAGAGAAAAAGTCCTGGACCAACTGGGACCACACTTAGTGGAGAAATGGAACATAAACCAGAGAAGAGGTCATTAAACTTTGGTGCAAGTCAAAGACGAAGTAAGGGTGAATTTCAATTCCTTGCTTAACCCTCAATCTTAACCCTCAATCTCAAAAATGCGCGCTCCCTCTAGTGCAAGTGCTGTCCCGATTCTCAGAAAAATTAAGTTCAGGGGCAAGTTTAAGGGCTGTATCGCCCTCAATATTGAGATTTTCCGAGACCACCCTTGGGAGCAAGGGCTACCCAGAATGCATTGCATGTTTTGACAGAACAAAGAAGGCGCCGAAAGCAGCGAAACGAGTACGCTACAAATTAAGTATTTTCTTTGTTGATAGAGATATAAAAATTATGCAAACCATTGTTTTATTTATTAGTTTAGGCCCATATTATGGATTACTGACGTAATTGTTGTGTAACATTTATTTTTATTTTTACTTTTGTCAATAGCCGGCCGGTGCGGACAAGCGATCGTTTGCTATGGTTTACTTTTCAATAAGCCGTGGTGTGTGGTAACTGTCAGCTGAATATGTCCGTGGTTGTGGTATTTGTATGAGTATCATCTTATAACTAACTGACAACCTAATAACTTGACTGACAAACGGATCTTAATAAATAATCGTGGCGTAAATGTGTTCTTCTTCTTCTTCTTTTTTGGAGTTGACAGACTGGACGCAGCTTTTCGCGTTATTCTGCCCCCTACAGTCTGAAGACGTATCTGCATTTAAGGGGTGTCCCATTTCTAAGTGACAAAATAACCCTCAACACTTGGTTTTGAGAGCCAGTTAAGATTAAGGGTTGAGCTTGAGGGTTAAGATTGAGGGTTAAGATAGAAATTGGAATTGGCCCTAATTCTTTGAAATAATTAGCTTTATTTGATAAGTGATATATGTTAAATTCAGCTCTGTTGAGGAGGTTCTGTTTTTCACCCATGCATACTTGTTTGGTAATTTTACAGTAGGATTAAGTTAAAAAAAAACAACAACAACAAAACTACTGAACCATTTGGGAACACACTGAGTGAAGAGAAAGGGCATGAACTAAGAAAGAAAACCCATTAAATGTGGACTTTTAGGCAGGGATTTTCACAGTAATTTCGTATATTCTTAGTTTTATTTCATTTTGTAACATGTTCTATAGTTAGCTCGACTAAAGAGGCTCTGCTTTCGCCTAAGAATTTGTATCTTTGTCTGGTAATTTGTCAGTAGAATTAAGTAAACCAACTGGGACCACACTTGAAGAAATAGAGCACAAAGCAGAGAAGACGCCATTAAACTTGAAAAAAAGAACACATTTGGAAAAGTCTATTGTAAGACATGGGAATTTGTACAGTAACTTTAGAAATGATTTGCTTTATTTCATTAGTGATATATTTATTTTAATGCTAACTCATGTGTTTGTGAGTTAGTGGATGAATGGGGAATGAACCAGAAAAGAAAACATTACGTTTTGGTGCAGATCCAGTAAAAAAGAAAAAGGCAAATTCTGTAGAGATTTTGCACATGGTCATTTAAAGAATTCTTTCCTTTGTCATGTTCTAACCTATGCATTTGTATAGTACCGATAAATAAGTACAGAATCAACAGGTGCCAGGAAATTACCCATTCAATTATATTGCAGATCCGTTTAAAAGAGCAAATTCTGTCATTTTTATGACTCTCAGACAGCAATTTTGTCATTTTTTATAAATTCTTACTTTTATTTAATTACTACTTTATTTTATGGTAAGCTCTGCTAAATTGATTATGTTTTCACCTAATCACTTTTGTCACTTTGTCTTTGTGAATTGTCAGGTGGATTCAATTAAAAAGTAATAATCCAATTTGGACCACACTTGGTGGATATATTTATTTAATCATGGTGCAGATCCAGTTTTTCAATGACTTTTAGACACAGCATTTATTTTTTTGGTTAATTCTCCTCATTTCATCAATGTTTCCTGAAATGATATCTAAGTATTGAGGTAACAATCCAACATATTTACTTCGTTAAGACTTTACAAATCAGTAAATGTAGGATTAAATTATTAAATGAAATGAAGTCATGTGAAAAGCCTTAGGAAAATGAGCAGCTGCTATAAATGCTTTAAAGCACTGCACTGGGTTATCGCTGTGCAGTTCCCCTTAAATGAACCTACGTAATTATTAATTTATTAATTAAAGAAAATTAAATGAAAGTGTTGTTATTGTTTGTGTTTATTTATTTGTTTCACGTCATTACTGTTGATACAATAAGATGGCAGAACATTTAGGTTATCGATGCCATTTTAAAATCACCCCAAGGGTGGTTTTAAAACAATGAATCAAATGATTCATATTTATACATATTATTATCTCATTAAACGCTTTATACACGAGGGGGGGAAACAACGCAATGTTGAAGATGATCAGAGTGTGCACAGAGTGATATTTCCCCTCCAAAATACAATATGAGGAAACTTACATTTGAATAAATAGGAAGTGCTCAATCACATTTATACCCAAGCACAGTGAAGTCTTTAAATTTGATTTTAAAACACTTATCCTCGGTCTGACAAAGTGAGCAATTTAAAAATGCTGAACGAAACTAATGTTAATTGATTATTTACTGAATTAATACAAGGTGTTGTTAATTAATGAGATTTTTCAGTGTCCTAAATGTGAATATTATCTAGTTTTGTTGCTCCATAAACAAAGAAAATCATTAAAACTGAATCATTTTGAAAAAAAACAAAAACCTTGAACACCAAGCGCACTCTGCATTAGCATGATTTTGCAACAGTTTGCAACGGTTTGTGCAGCAGTTTCTGAAAGCTGAGAAGTTGCAATTTAAAGTAATTGCACTAGTGCAATTACTTTAAATTGCAACTGTGCAAGTACTTGCACAGTTGTTTTTGCACATTGACTCAAAACAATAATATTGTAATGTATATGTTCTATACTGTGATCACCTTTAAAAATTAACATGCAAAATCTGTTGTTTATGTACAATTTTCTTAATTTTAAACACTTCTTTTAACATGCTGTAAATGGTAAATAACTGCTAGATAGTGAAAGTGGGCACTTACTCACAGGACATGTTCTAGCCCTTTGAAAGTTAAATTAAGCAACAGGAAAAAAAAGCCTTAACGTTTTTAAATGGTTAAGGACCAGTGAACAATAATCAATTATGAATATAATCGTTAGCTACAGCCCACGATGAAAACTATATCGTTCACGTTGCTTTTACGGAATATTTTACAGTCAAACTAATTAATGGATTCACGGATTATAAAAATAACCACCACTTTCATTACAACCATAGCGTTTTTTAAAGTAAATTACGTCTTACTTTTCTTTTTTTGTCTACAGTGCAGGGGGAATTGGTGGCACTGTGGCAGCAGCAGCAGCACTGCATGAAAAAGACGAACTACTTGCCTTGTAAAAGTCGACCAGGAGGTTACCGGCGGGCCCTCTGCTGGTTCTGAGATTCTCTAATGAGAGGGTGAAGTAGACCCCCGGGGAGTCTGAGATATACAGGCTGTAAGTGTTGTTCTGATTCCATTCCTGGACTGCAGCAAAAACCTGCTTCTCATCTGTGCTGATGATGTGCATGTCCTGGAGGGCGTGGGTGAGAGACAGAGACGCAGAGACAACATGAGGTGAACTAAAATTAAGCACCCGTATGACTAAAAACCTTGAAAACAAAAATGAATGCTTCATCATGCTGCGTCTTACCTTGGGTAGACAGTATTTAGGCAACTGCATCTGCCTGAAGGACTCTCTCATGTAGGAGACGAAGTAGCTGGGTCGTCCTGACTTGGTTACCTTTTGCAGCAGAAGACAGACACACAGATACGGACAGATTGTCCCCGTTGGGAAAAACAGGGCTTTTTGTAGCATTAGCATACAAGACACTGGACATGCAATGTGCAAAGAAGGAAAACAACAACAACAACAACAACAACAAAGACATCACACGAAAAACCTGTGGGATAAAATCAAAAAGTCTCAAAGACGGGGAAATAAATACGTCAATAAAGAAAAACAAAGGAGACAATCTGAATGCAATTTCCATGTGATTATTACCCCTCATTTGTGGCCAAAGGTTTGGGACAAATGGGATTTTAAACGGATTATTTACAGCGTCGACCTCCGTTTTGTCTTTGTTGAGTTTCAGCGCCGTCTGAACCAACTTTTGTCCTAAGCCTGGATTTAGAAGCGACAGCGAGACAGATACGAGACGTCTGATGACACTCGCCTGATAAAACATAAACATGTTTTTTTTTTTTTTTTCTTTTTCATGATCGACTCTATATGCAGATGCACTCGCCGTGGAAAATACAATCTCAGACGGAGTCGTGAACAAACCCCAGTTACCGTGAGCGTTCCAGGCGGAAGCTGTTCTGTCAACGCGTACACCTGTATATTTATAGGAGTGAACCCCGCGTTATTGGCCGGTCATGTGCAACAAACGTCAAAGACACCGCGTCGCCGGATAGAAACCACCTACATATTTAAGTGTCTCTTCGGCAAACAACTTTTTTGATGATTATTATTTGTACATTTCAGTTTTTGACTCCTGATGGAAGACGACCGTAAACACAAAAAACACGTAAAAAAACATATATTAGTTAAACAAAAGACTGTGGCTCGATAGTTTATTGAACGGGAGAGAGGACAAAAAAACATACATCTCAGTAAAAGAAAGAAGAAAAAGAACAAAGTACCAGATTTAGCTATTAGCTCATTTCAATCTGTAGCTCGAGGCAGGATTTGTAAAAAAACACAAAAAAAAAGAAACACAAATTGCCTTGCATCTCTTCTCGGCTGTTAAACAGACTATATTGAAAAATGTCGTACCAATCAATGGCATTTATGTGTGTCTAACTTCACCGTTTAAGTGCTGGACAGCTAAGCTACGTTCACGTTGCCGTGTTTTGACGGTCAAAACGCCAAAAATTGCATGTTGCTTTGTGCCATTGTTTGGTTGTATACGTATTTGCATTTCATTTGTTAAAAAGTTTTCAAGGATACGAGTCTGAAACAAGACAACTGTTGATTGGCTGACAGAGAATTCTCAAAATCCTTGCCACAATGGAATTGAATGGGGAAAAATGTCCTGCAGCCCTATACTGACTCAAACTGACCAACAGTGAATGATATTGTGTGTCTGTTTTTTGTGATCTACAGATTCATTTTGCATCATTAATATGTTTTAGATTTGTTCATTTTGAACCATCTATCAAAACAAAACACTTTTACTTTGAAAGAGTGTGCAATATAAACAGTTAATTTGTCTCAAACTGTTGGACTTTTTTTTTCCCACTGGCCAGACTAGAAGTTCACTGACCATCAGGGCATTTTGAGTTTTAGGCCCCTGTTTTAACCTTTTTGACACGAAGCGTATCGTTAACCACACGTTGGCACAAGCGCACTTTGCATTACTGCAGTTAATCCACGGTTTGATTTTGGTTTCTGAAAGCTGAGAAGTTGCACAACCTGTGGTTATTACGGTCATTTTTTAAAAAATGTTTTTAATTTGTAAATATGTTACATATCTCAGTCTTATTCTCAATAAATCTTTTTGTTTTTCTTCACTTTTAAATTGTTAAAACGGTATTCTAACACGCAGTAGATTGTTAGTAACTGCCAGATATTGGAAGTTATTTTGGAAAAATGGACAAAAGCAGTTAGTTAAAGAACCCAGAAAAAAACAACAAAAGACTGATAGTGCTTGTTTACGTAGCTTGCGACTGTGATATATGCTGTAAAGTAGAATTCTTATGGTTATTCTCATGGCACCATGGTGCCCGACACATAACCAGAACATCCATGCTGCCAATCACAGGCGATGCAGACCTGTAGATCAAAAATGATCTTAGAGACATTATTTTTGAAGGTTGAAATCCATCATTACGTTGCTTTAACATTTCTCTGAAGAAGCCGTTTTGATTCACGACTGACTGGATAAAACCTTTGTGCGAAATATTATAGTCTGTTTTCCACGACGGAGGGGAGCGGAGGAGTGAAATTGCACAAGCACAACAGAAATAATTATCATCATCTCAATTAGTCTGAAGCTTAGAGGCGCTGAAGATTGCGTTTGCTTTATCTACAGAGCGGCTTGGAGATCTTAATGCACTACCACTTTTCCATCAACTTACAGGCAGGGCCAACGCTACTTGATTGCTTATTTTGTAATCAAGTAGAAGGATGGTGTTTGTCCCCCAACACACTACATTAGGGCCCTAATGGAATAATCTATTGAAAATCAATGAGCTGCATTTTCCCAGGCCACCATTTTTGAGGATGTTGCACTTGGCTGTTCCTTCTCTCCCAGGAGACTTTGGAGGTGTTGAAGACTGCTTATTTCGTTGTAGCCCCGATCGATAACCTCATTACTCTTTGTCAAGTTAAATCCAACTGCCCCGAGCAATGAAAGTCACAAGAAAGTCATCTGTGCCAAACGCAGACACTCTCTCCATGTGTGTGCCGTCCGCGTCAGTCTCGTCTCAGCTAAATGCAATGAAGGCCACCCTGTTCTTTCTTTTTTTTTTTTTTTATCGAATCAGCGTTTCTGAATCCCGCTGTGATCCACTCTATCTACGGCGTTATTTGTTCCATTCTGATATTGCAGCCGTTCCAGTCAAAGTTTGTGGATTAAGTGTGCAGAAACTTTACACCACATCAACATTATATCATATCAGAAGATTAAATCGGGAGATAACTCAACAGTAAACATGTTTGGTGTGTGTGAGAGAGTGGGGGAGAGTGTTATTTACAACACACACTCTGTGTTTGAAGTCAATAACAGTATTTACTCCAAAAACTTAAAAAAAAATCTTTTTTCTCCTCGCATTTTTCTTCTCGCGGGTGCATCGCGGCTGACAAAGAAGGAGAAAATTACTTAGCCGCGGATGGAAATCAATGACAGTTGAGGGCGTCTGAAAATTGAATTTCTGATAATGACCCTGACTGCCGCTGTCTAATTGGAGTCAAAGTCAGAGTGAACGATAATAAGGGCACAAACCGGCATATTCACAGCTGCTTTGACACATGCGTGCACGCGCTCTGTATAAGCAAATGCTTTCTTACTTTTTCTTTTTTTTCCCTCTCTCCAAACTCACACATGTGCCTTGACATGGACGAGATGACACATAATCAAAACACACACACACACACACACACACACTGAGCCAGTGGGGGAACAGGTGTGTTCCGAGAAACCCATTATGTAGGTTTTGATGGAAAAGCGTAAATTGGACGCACAAAGAGACGGAAAACACAAATAAAACAAACCTTCATCTTCCTTAGAAGAAAGTTCACAGACACAGAAAAAGATGAAGAAAACGGTTCCCCCCCCCCCCCTCCTCTTTAATTTAGAAAAAAGTAATCTGTCACTATAGGCAAACCTGTGTGAAGACGTATTCATCCTGCACCACCAGCGAGTTGGTGTCCACATCTCCAGGGAAGAGGTGCTGTCGGTTGCCTTCTGTGCATCGCTGGGCTCTGCACTTCACATACTGAGCTCCTGTGAAGAAGAAGAAGACGACGGGGAAAAAGGAAATCAATCAAAAAAAAAAGTCAATTAGAACCAACACCAACACTAGAAAAAACCATGTCAGGATTGTGTTTTTGGATGCACTGAAGCAAATATACGGCATGTTTATGATAATTAAACTCTGAGTTTACTGTTACTGAAACAACGTTGAGGTAAGAATGCGGAGCAAACTCTAAAAATGCCAATGATTATTTTGTATTATGTGTTAAAAGGTAGTATAATGTTCTCAGTTTGTGACTGACCAGTGCGTTTTTTTTTTTAATGCACTCGCTGTCAGACGTTTAATATTCCGATAATTTGCGGTTCAGCTGTGGCTTTTAAGCCACTGACCTCCTTTCAATGCAAATTAACTGCGACTAATGATTAGTTGCCATCATTAATTCATCTGTTGATTATTTTCTGAACACATTAGATGATTTTACTTGTCTTGGATTCATAATAAAAAAGGTTTCCTCGCATGAAAAGGTGAAATCGCAGAGCGTGTTTTTTTTTTTTTTATTAAAATAAGAGAATAGTGGAAATTAATTAAGAGATCATCAAAATAGCTTGCAATGGGAGTGAGTAGGCGTTCTGCGATTCAAATGAGCAATGATTCAAGTCTAGGGCCACAATTAACCTCAACTCCATCGCTGATTAATCTGTTCATTCTATTCCCAACTAAACAATTAGTTGTTTAATCATTAAAAAATGGATTGTTGATTGTTGTTTCCCAAAACCTCCGCAAATGATGATAGATATTCAGTTAATTTGATAGTGAAGCACATAAAACAGAAATCTACTGCGACCCAATTAACTGATTAGGAAAGTAAATGCTATTATTGATTCATAATCAATTAATTGATCCAGTGGTTTAAGCTTTTACACCACTCACTAATAAAAAAGAGTGACTGATATTGATATTTTCTCACCACAAGAGGAATATTAGTATCTTTTTTCCGAAAGCGGGAAAGAAAAAAACCCTCTATAATTGTGACAGAAGCACGATGTTTATAAGTGGAGAGCTGGGGTTTGAGTACGAGACACCGGGGATAGATTAAGGCGGAGAAAACATCCATCAGCTCGCTAAAACTCTTCGTTTTTGTCAGGAAACACCTATTCTGCTTTACTGGGCTGCAGGGACCAATCTGATTCAGCAGAACAAGTCTCATCTTCCCAGTGACCTCGCTGTAAATGAGAGACAAAGGGGTCCGGAGGGTCTCGCCACTGTGGCGGACTTGCAGCGCTGCACTCACGGCCTTTCGCGATGCGCGTCTCTATGTGGACCACATCTGATTCTTTGTCCAGCCCCATCACCGCCCTTTAGAAGAAGATATAGAGAGACGAGCGGGAAGGGAGAGAGAGTTGGAAGAGAAGGACAAAGGGAATGAGAAGATGAGTCATCCTGGTCTTTCTTTTCTGCCAACCGTGGGGAACGTTGCGTTTGTATATATCGTCTGATGTGGTAATGTACATGTACATGTAATAATACGGCAAATACAAATACAGAGGCACAAAATGTATTTTACCCAAATCCCTTAGCTTTAAGCGACATGTCAACATTTGTAAAAGGACAGAGTTCTCAAGTATTTGAGTTAGAGGTCGATCAATATTGGCTTTTCTATTACCAACGCTGATCCTCTGAAATCGATGCGACTGATGACCAATATACCGCATGATGGTGGCTTATTTGATTCAAATTTCTTGTCGACTACATCGATTGATGATGCACATATTTAAATACACGGTGTTTTAGACTTAACCAGCAAGACCTGTTTGACATTATCAACTTCTGGACCTCGGCTTGAGGACGTTTCATCTTGCTGAACCTCTCACGATTTGCCCCCGGAAAGTGTTTGTTTTGACAGGAATCAGCCAATTTCAACAGGAAGAAGCCACATTTTGTTGTTCAAGCATCTAAGAAATTGGATCATCTTAGTGTCCTTATTTTAAATTAAGTAAGTGAGTACATTTTATTGATATGGCACCTTTCGACGCCCAGTGGAAATTCCCGTATATCTTATCTCATCTCATACCCATAATGCATTAAACTATACCGTTTCATCCCATTTGGTTTGGTTGCTTTCACACCTTCAGGCAGATCGGTTGATTTGGTGTGCACTAAAGTACCGAGATTACATTCACACCTACGCAAACGAACAGAACCAACACGTTTGGTGCGCACCAAATGCTGTAGGTGTGAAAGCACCCTAAGAGCCACAAGTGGTTAAAACGCTGTCACATTGTGACACATGTCTGTAACCATGTAAATACCATGTGCTCTTGGTTCACAAACATGACCCTCACACGGTGCCTGTGAGAGTGCGACATATCACACCGTCGAATGGGCTGCTAAATGGACGTCATTACTGGAGAAGAGGGTTTTATTTTCTTGTAAATGAGTCAGTAAAGGATCTGCAGCTCTATAGCGGCACATCATCTCAAAAAAGCGTTAATAGAGGAAACAACAAAGGAGTTGGAGGAACACGAACTATTCCCATAAATATGCACTAAAGCAAAATGTGTGCTATTATTATGTGGCTGCAACACCATTTTGAGAAAAAAACAATTTGAAGTAATATGCGTGAAGGAATTGTTTTCAGGAGCACAAACAATGTATCCTTGTTTCCTCTTGTCGCTTATATATCTGCCGCACCCATCTTATTTTTCAAATGTCTCCCTATTCATGCGTGTGGACAAGATGTCCTCCAACCGATGTCCTTTCATCACCAGCTAAAAAAACACACAAGGGTTTGACACATGCTCTGGCAAAGAGGGATAAACAGGCTCACATCAATATTCACTGCATTGTGCCCGAGCGGTCGAGATTACTAAATGACAGCGGAAACAAAAACAGCGTGTCACGGCGGTGCTGTGGAGAAAAAAAAAAAAAAAGACGCACAATATTCCTTCAAGTTGACGTGACATGGATGAGGAGATCGGATTTTTTGACAGGAGGTCGCCGGATCCTCCAAACTGCAGCGGGTCACGAACACTATCATTATGCAAATCGGGAAAAAAAAAAATTTAATCACCGTACGAAGGGGGGAAAAGTACAAAAATACATTTTCGAACATAATCGTACCAGTAGAATCGGCCTGGCATCACGTTGTCGTGGACGAGCTGCCACTTCCTTCCAAAGTCCATAGAACTGTACAGCTGCAAGATAGAGAAGAAGAAAAAGTCCCAGTTTTTTTAGCACTCATTTCATTAAAGTTTATTGGAAGGAACCTAACATACAAACTTTGAAGTATGTTTGTATTTAGTGTATAATCACAGTCTTTTATATGTACTCGATTCAAACGTATTGCTTTGCGTCTACAGCAGCAGGAACAGAACTCACCACATTGTGTGTTTCATGTTTTTAAAAGTAGGAAACCAACATCTAACCAACATCACTGTCGCCACTGCACTGTGCACACTGCTGACCTTTAGAAGTCACCTGCCACATTTGAAGCCCGTCAAGCGACCGCGACAGTTATGCAATTACCACACAGGCGTTCCCTGCATCTATAGATAGACACGTAGACATGGAAGTGGGCGTGGCTGGCAGTCAGGCAGCAGGGGGGGAGGAAGAGGGAGGGCGTGGCAGACGACTCCTGAGAGCAGTTTCAGGTGAGCTGATTGACACACGGCTGGGCCTTGTTTCTAATTATGCTCTCCCCTTGACATGCAGGAGCAAGGCTGGAACTCTGCACCTCAGGGAGATGTTTTACAAAGACTGAGGTCTTTGTACAAACTGGACACGCGTCCCATAGAGGCAAAGACACCAGCACCTGATGTCAAAATGTTAATGTTGATTATTGTTGTGCATGAGTGATTAAAAAAAAGTTTAATTCAAACTGGCAGCGAGTCCTGTTAAAGTCATGTTATTGCTTTAAAATGAAAATAAATTGGCCTTGGAATAAGCGGAATAACGTTATGGGCGTCAACGTTAACGCACACAAGCGCATGACGTGCTTCCAAGACGACTAACCCGGAAAAAGACGGGTGTGACACGTGTCATGTTTACGTGACTCCCGATTGTTAAAATTAGTCTCTAAAGTAACGCTAAACTTTAAAAACAGAGGCACACATAAGCAGTACACGTACGCTAGTTATTTGTAGCGCTGCTCTTTTCGTTTAATAAACACACCGCTCCAGTTTGACTGTAGGCTCGCTAAACAGCCCAAAAAGGAGAAACCATGCAGCCAGAATGTGTGTTTCACATTTTAAAGCAGACTCTCATGTCACAAAGTAGCATAAATAAACAAAGACTGAATGTAAAGGGTGGAACGTATTTCAAATAAGTGTTTACATTAATAAACAGACCGCTCCAGTTCGACTGTAGGCGCGCTAATGGCGCTAAAGGAGCTAACGCAGCTAATGGAGCTAACTGGTTAACTGCTGCTAACGTGCCCAGCACTAGTTTTTATACATACTTTGCTCTTTTTTGTGCTGACATGTTTCTACAACAGCCCAAAAAGGAGAAACCATGCAGCCAGAATGTGTGTTTCACATTTTAAAGCAGACTCTCATGTCACAAAGCAGCATAAATCAACAAAGACTGAATGTAAAGGGTGGAACGTATTTCAAATAAGTGTTTACATTAATAAACAGACCGCTCCAGTTCGACTGTAGGCTCGCTAACAGCGCTAAAGGAGCTAACGCAGCTAATGGAGCTAACTGGTTAACCGCTGCTAACGTGCCCAGCACTAGTTTTTACACATACATTGCTCTTTTTTGCACTGCCATGTTTCTACAACAGCCCAAAAAGGACAAACCATGAAGCCAGAATGTGTGTTTTTACATTTTAAAGCAGAATCTCATGTGACAGGAGACGGAGATTGTTGCAATATGTATTCTTATAACATTAGCATTCATTAGTAACATAAACATCTTGGGTGTTTACCTTGCTGTCGTGACTGTAACCCAGTATCCAGTTCTCCTGCGTCGGGTGGAAGAGCAGGCTCAGGATGTTGAAGTTGACGGGGTATTTCTCAAAGCTCGCTCCTTCATCTGAGCTGATGAGCACAGCGCTCTCTACCTCCGGGTCACTCAGCATCATTATCTAAAGTACAGCAGGCCACGCGGTCCAGGGATGTCGCCCGGGATGAGACGATGGAGAAAGAGAAAGAGAGTCGTTTGACATTAATTTGATGTCAACGTTAAGCTTTTAAGAAATAAGACGGAGAGATGAAGCATGTGGAGGAAATGTAAAAAAAAAGAAACTGCTGACCTTCTGTTTGTTGGTTGGGCAGACGTACAGGTAACTCAACACTGTCCTTGAACCCACTCTGTCGTTGAGTTTGTTGTAGGTGCTTCCATAATCAGTGGATCTGGTGGGAGAAAACGAAAAAATAAGTCTGTTTGATTAAAAAGACAAATCCATCAAAGAGCAGAAACCTGCGCGGAACAGATTTTAAACCACTCTACCGGTTTAGCATGTTTTAGTCCATTAACTGCAAATCAGTTATCCTATACATGGCTGCATCTGCAAAGTATACCATATGTGCTTAGATTGATTTTCTACCATTCGTGCAGGCTGTGAGGAGGGGGTCAACTGGAAAAAAGCTGCTTCATTGTAATGTGTTGTGTTTGTTTGTGTTGCACTTTTGTTTGATGCAAAAAATACAAGAAATGTGCCACACTATTGTTCACCATTTTCCATGATACAGTGACACAATAGCTGTAGCACTTGTGGTACACTCTTAGAAATAAAAGTAGAACCATATTAGGTTCTTCTTTTTGTCCTCATAGGAGAACCCTATTTGGCTCCAGGTAGAACCTTTTTGGAGAGTTCCACCAAGAACCATTTTAAAACCCTTTATTCAGCAAAGGGGTTTCAAAGGGTTCTCTGGATCAAAATGGTTCTTATTGGAACCATTAGTGTTACAAAGAACTCTTGAAAATCCCTTTCTTTGGGAAAGGGTTTTTCAGAAGCAAATGGTTCCAGGTAGAACCTCAGCCCTTGTAGAAGGACAATTTTGGAACACTTATTTCTAAGAGTGTATCACGACGTTGTACCCCCTCAAACGTGGGCGGCGTCTTCGTAGCACAGTTGCGTGACACAAACTAGTGATGGCCGAAGCAGTTGTTTTCGGTGTAACTGAATCATTAGAATCAGTTAATTACAAGCACAGACTTGAAAATACTACTGTTGTGATTCGTTCATGATCGCCGGCTTTCGCTAAATACACCTCTGTTAAATGTTGAGTTTTTAGATATTTCCTTTGCTAAATGCTGTAGCTCAGAGGTTTCTCACTCCTGGTCCCGGGGAGCCACTGTCCTGCATGTTTTAGATCCCTTTAGTTTCCCTGCACCAACACACCTGATTCAAATAAATGGGTCGTAAATACTAAAAGGCTTCAGGAGAGCTTATTGACCCTGTTGTAGATTATTAGCGCATGTTTTCAGGGATTTTTAAGGCTTTTTAACTGATCTACAGTTTGGCATTTTCCGGTTTGATTCTTGTGCCGGACGTCAAGCTCATGACTCGTCATGACCTCGTCAGAGCACGTACTGAAAAAAAGCACCAGGTACTGAGTAGTCGAGCCAAGTAAGAGCTACAAATGTATAATGGAAAAGCCAAGGTTGACCAAAGTGTTATGGAATATAAAACACAAATAATCGTGATAAAAATACAGTCAAATCTGTCCGTGTCTGTGTTGTTCCACTCCACTGATCTACATATTTGTGCACGGTGTGCTGGTCGTGACGTGCTCAATCAATAACGCCGCATAAACAATAAACATGCGCAGCCATCCTCGCTATAGTCTCACCAGAAATCCTAGACAGTTAAACTAATTATCTTCAGTATTTTTAATCAATGCAACACCGCTAAGAAATTACACAGCACCTGCGAGGTGACAGTCTTACTCCCTCTCTCCCTCTCGCTCTGTGCTGAAACCTAGATATTATAAAGCATTAAGATGGAAAGTGGGACAGATGGCATCCCATAAAAACAGAGCAGTTTAGGCACTCATCCATTCACTCATTCATTCATTCATTCGTTGTGTTTTCCAAACTTCTCATATGAGGACCCACTTTTTAAAGATGATTAACTATTGTGACCCAATTTATAGAATACAAATCGCGACAAGAGCAAATGTATGCTCATTTATTTGAATGTTCGAAGAGAAATACTGTTGTTGTGTTTTTGATAAATGTATCACAACTTCATTTCATTCACTCGTTCATTCATCCACGACAAGGGTCACGAGGAGAACTGGAGCCAAGCCCAGTTGATCATGAGTGAGAGGCAGGACATACAGTACTGTAGACCAGAGGTCATTGTGGCTCAAGGGCCTATGCGGCCCACCACTTAATATCAAGTTATAACTTAGTTATTCTTGTATGTTTTGTTTTTTTAAGTAATATATTCATTTTGCATCATAATCAGTCAATATCAACACAGTTTAAAACTTTGAAATTCTGTGAAACCTTCCTACTGGCCAGACTTAGAAACTCACTGGCGTGCAGGTTATATGAGTTTGAGAGCCCAGCTGAAGACAGAACAGCAGATTTTCAGAGAAAAAAAAAAACAGCCAATCATGTTCACATTCACACCTAAAAGAGTTCAAGAGTCTCCATTTAAACTAATTTGAAATGTGGGAGGAAGCCAAACGAAACCTGGAGAGAACCCACACGTACATTAGCAGAACTAACTCCACACTGAGATCTGGAATCATCGTGACAGCGTGAGGTGACAGTACCGATCCCCCCCCACACAACCAGCACCTCCACGTTTAAAAATATGATTTGATGTACAAAATTAAAATAAAACTGTAAAAAAAACAAAAAAAAACCTTGACTGACACAGATGCTCAACTAAATTCAATGCAAAAATTAGGATTTTTTTTTAAATAGTGGAAATGTGGCTTCTTTTTCATGTTTGTTAAACAGGTGGTTTGATCCCAGAGCATTTGCATTATTATTACTCTGTACAAACACTGACAGACATCCACATTCAACGACTTTGGTCCACACTAAAGCAAGCAGAGAATTTTGCTGAATTTGACATGATTTAAAACCATTTTCAACACAGCAACTATGTTGATCATTACTTAATTAAGGCAGAAGTTTGTAAGTCACGTCGCTTTATTGGTTAAACACGTATGTTCCGAAATCCCTATGTTCCAAAAGCCCTACAGCATACATAATGCTAACCCTTACCCTAACCCTAACCGACATCGATTGATCGATTTTCGGAACATCAATTGCAAAAATGAGGATTTCCGATATCCCTATGTTCCGAAAGCCCTACAGCATACATAATGCTAACCCTAACCCTAACCCTAACAGACATTGATCAATACCAGGTCCGTCGGGAACATTACGCTGGGGATAAATCCGCGCTTCCCCCAACGCATATGGCTCGTTCCGCCCTGCGAAACACGTACCACAGGCTTGTCATCACCGCAAAATCGGCCTCAACTGAAAGGCCAGGGCAGTATTTGAAATGTGGAGGTGACTACATTGGAATCTCAAAGCGCTGGTCGGAACAGGGCAAGGAGGTCAAACCACATAGAACTTTCGGAACATAGGGCTGTCCCCCACTGTTTTTGCCTTTTTCCCTAGGTCCCACTACAATTTCGGACTACGAATTTTCACAACACCACTGTACACATCCATCAATCCATCCATCGTCTACTGCTTTACGTCTACTGCCCCCTCCCTTCCCCTATCCAAGCCGGTTGGCATCCGTTTTGCGTACTTAATTTCTTGCCATTCCAAAAAAACAGTTGTTTCCTCGTCCTCGCTTCCTCCGACAGCAGTTGTCTTTGTTATTTTCTCGTTTGCTCTAAAATAAAACTATCTCTGCCTTGATCTTACAGCTGGGCCTTGGCTATAGTTTCTGACTTGGCAAACCTCCTGATTCTGAGGACTCCAGGTCGGCGGCACCTGATCTTGAAAGGCTAATTTTCCGCCAACATACAGTAGGGGGCAGAAGGGACAACCCCCAATCTTATTTAACCCTCAACAATGACTCAAAAGCTGTCAAAATAAGGTGAAAATCCTCCATAGTTCGACTTTTAACAGATTTGTTACTTGGTCCTTGGTACAAGGAAACCTCTATACATGCACAACACTCTCTGCTGGTGTGAGGATGCACAAGCACACGTACACAGGTGACAACCGCTGAGTGAAGAACATGCAAATGCATCATGGCTGCATGTGAAATTGAGAGATGAGCAAGCCGGTGAAGGTGAAGCAGCAGCTGAAGTAAAGTGAACAGGAGGGGAGGTTTTTCGTTACACACTTTCATGACACCCAGCAGTTTACACATTTTGTAAATAATTGGTGACAGTAATGTATTTGTGCCCGACAAAGGTAAGGAAGCACTGAAATGCTAATGATGTCAGCGGGAGCGTAAACAATGCTGGTTCCAAAAATGTTCCCCGGAAAACAAATAGGCCTTGCAAATATTTTATGAGGGAAGGAAATGCATTTCACAGGTTTGTCAGACGACGACGATCCACAACGATTCACACAAACAGTTTAGCAACATTTTTTGGGAGATTCTGCTGCCGTCACCGTGCAGTAATGTCTTCACATGCAGCGGCAAAATCCTCCTGCAAAGGCTCTCGCTTTACTCTAAGGCTCTCGTAGATATGGAGCATAAAGCGAGTGACATTCTGCATTATTATAAAGCTTGACACCTTCATTAGGCAGTTTTCAAATGTGAAACCACAACACCATTCAGCAATAAAGCACCTCTGACAAGCACAGTATGCAAAGTAAACATTCTCATTACAAATGTCAGGCGAGTCTTTTGCGAGGCTGGATTTCCAGACACACTGATGTGTAATGAAAGCCGCGGTCGCCTCCGAGGTAGAAACCCAAATTATGAACTTTCGGGAATGTTGTTTTCCAATAATGGTCAAAGCGTTGATATGAGTACATTAAACATTAAAGTTAATTTTGTTGCTCAAAACACCCAACGACGGCGTGGCGAACACAACAAGGGATGAACATATTGTTACATTACATTATGTACCAGAAGCTGTTTGTACTTTGAAAACAGCGAGGAAGGAATTCAACCGTGTTCTTTGCAGAGCGTCGGTGAAATCCTCTTTCTACCAGGATTTTAAAAATCTTTAATTTATGCTTGCGTGGCCTTTTTTTTGTTCTCTTGTTTTTGATGGATTTAACCATTTAGTTGCATCCTTTTTGTGCTCTTTTTTTAAAGAAAGGACAGCATCAATTTGCAACAAGAAAATAAGCAAGAATCAAGTGGACAACACAGATTGAAGGTGACATACGTTGTACAAAGTGTATAAATGCAGAAATGACTTCAATAGCTTGATTTGAATATTTTTTTTTGTATCAAAAACAACACACAACAAGGGTAGATGTGTTTGTCACTCAAGTCTGATTTCTCCTCACACACACACACACACGGAGAAGCCGGTCCACGCTCTCAGTTCTACCTGAGTGCTTCCAAATGTAATTTCACTGCATAATTGGATAGATATGCGGAGTCTGCTATCGTTGTCTGTGCATTAATCTGCACCGTTCCGTTGTTGACTTTGACTTACCCGTAAACACGTTTGTATTTGCACCTAAGTACTGCTCTCAGGCGGCATATCTGTCTGCGAAGGCGGAGGTGGGAGAATGTCTCTTACGGGGGGGGGGGGGGGGGGGGGCGTGAAGACAATTATTCCATGTGTCGTCAGACATTGAGAAAACATGTTACAATGAAATATTGGCTTCACTGAAATACGATAAAAATTGTCATTTGTGGGCCACAGACTGCTTTGGTGTTATGGTCTGTTGCTCCACACACAGCAGGCTGCGGCTATGAGACGTTAACCAAGCTTTAACCCTTTAACACCTAAGCCTCAAAATGTGATTGCTTATTTTGACCATAAAAGGACCAAAAAATGCCCTGTGAGTCAAATGTTTTCGCCCATTTTTCCAGAATAACTTATATCTGGCAGTTATTTGCAATTTACTGCATGTTTAAATGGTGTATCAACAATTTAAAATCAAGAAAAAACAAGAAGTTTTGTTGGACATTGACTCTTTGTCTCAATGTCCAAAAACAGGCTAGTTTTTACAACTCTCTCCTCTCTGGCTTCCTGCAACAGCGCGAGTCAAATTACCGTAATAACCACATGTTGGCGTTGACGTGCAACTTCTCAGCCATCAGAAACCCGCTGGAATTTGTCCGATAGCACAAACCGTCAAGTGATTGTGGTAACGTAATGTCCGTTCGCGCAAACGTGACTTCTGCAATATGCTACTGTCGTCGTCTCTCATCACGTCATGTTTCTCTGCTGCTTCTCTGGAGCAGACACACTTTGACTAATATATATATACAATAGTTATCAAATGATAAAAAAAAAGTGTACCATGACATGATCATGTTTTCCCATATTGCCCAGCCTTAGTTTGAAGTATATAGAAATAAAACAAATGTGTGTTGAATTTGGATACCAGTAAACCAGGGGTCTCAAACTCAAATGAGCTGGCGGGCCAATGAGCATCTAGGCTGGACAGTCGGGGCAGGGTAATTTAAATTTAAATATTTTTCTAAAAAAAACTTTAAATAAAAAAATAGATATAAAACTCAACAACTTTTTTAGTAGATGGGTGAGCTTAAAAATATATCATGCCTTTTCCACCACGACATAGCATTTTTTTCTGATGATATTTCACAGAATTTCAAAATAAAAGCATTTTTGTTGACATGGAACCATGTATAGTTTACAATAAAAATGTAATCCTAAAATGGAAAATAACATACGGAAATAACTTGATATTAAGTGGCGGGCCGCATGAAATCAATTGGAGGGCCGCATGTGGCTACAAGTCGGTGTTACACATATTTTACATGCTGTTATTACATTGTGAGGTTTCAGAAAAGCAGCAGTCATCCCCACAACACACTTGACTCGACGCACGTTCAGAATCACCCGTCGATCTGCACGTTTGCACTCGGGCCACCGACAAAGGCCTGCAGCTGTAGTCATAAATCATTTATTGTGTGTTCACCAAAAAAAGAAAAAAAAAAAAAAAAAAAATCATCACACCTGTTCCTTTTCATAACGTTCACATTTCTGCATTTCCAAAACCCGTCCTAAGAGCCTTTTTTGCGAGCCCTGCGGTGCACTGTAATTTACTCAAAGGTGCCAATGTTAAGCAGACACCTCGATGATGGAAGACCTCCTGTACACAATATGGGGTTTCACAACATATCAAGTCAGGTGTAAATCTTTGTGGCGCCGCTGGTGAAACAGATATTAATTTGAAACTCTATGCTTGGCAGACTTAGGGTCTCTTTTTTTCTCGTGTATTTCAGGATGGAATTAGTTCTCTGCAGGCAACGGGAGAGGTGAGAAAAGAGGCATATCAGAGGCCAGATTGGCCTCCGTGGTGTAATCCTTAATGAATTCCATTCTTATTTATGACCCGACAGAGCTCGGTGCCTATACCGACTGTTATACAGTAGTAATAGCACTTCAAATACTTCTGAAACATGAAGGTTGTGAATGGAAATCAATCGAAAAACCTCAGTCAAGAGATGGCAACATTCATGCTGTCACTTTATATCTGAAATTTGGATATCTGTGTGAACTTGTGGGCAAAATTTTAAATTTTCAAACTAGGGCTGCTTTGTTTTTTCAATAATTAAAAGTGTTTACCTTCTTAAATGTGAATATTTTCTGGTTTCTTTGCTCCATATCACAAAGGAATCATTAAAACTGAACCATTTTGGTTTGTGGGCAAAAACAAGACATTTGAGAACATCATCATTTCCAGGTTTGACAAACACTGATCAACGTTTGCTGACATTTTACAGACCCAACAAGCACATAATTAGGAAAATAATCCTTACCCTTAACCCTAACCCTAACCCTTAGAAGCGGAGGTATTTTGGGCTGTATGACAAATCTGCTGACTCACCTTTTAGCTGTTGCTATTAAACCCTATACTGAATGATTTGGCAAAAGAGGCATCACAGAGAATCAACAAGTGTGTAAGTAATAATAGAGAAAAAGAGTAATAATAAATGATGTAATGGCAGATGAGGAGAATTAGAAGAGTTTGCAAAGAATAGCATGCCTCGAAAAATTATACTCTGGATTCACCTGCTGTCCAATCTATCGCTGGTGCGATGATTTAAAACACAGCAGGTTTTATTTCCATTTGAAAACTCTGTGATTGTATTTTAGTCGCAGTTTGATTGGTTCTTGTCTTGACTTTTATGGCACTTATCCATTATACATTTCTAGCACGGCTCAGCTCGGCTCTACTCAATTTTTTTTTTTTTTGTCTTTTCCATTAGTAATAGTTCCTGGTACCTGGTGGTTTTTTGGCCAATATTAAAATGTGACATCAACAGAGTTCCGGCCACTGATTGGTCAGAGAGTGTCGTCACTGGAAGAGTCGTGAGTGCCACGTCGAGACGTTGATTTCCGACATTTAGAAAGGCAATTTCTAAAATCTCTAAGATATCTATCAGAAGTCTTGTGTATTTAGCGACAGCGATCGTGAGCAGAATCACATCCCGTTCAGCCAAGAGTTAGCCTCAGGAATGCCCATTGTGCTTGGATGGTCACATAATATTGTCTACTATGTTAGTATAGTTTAATTCTGTGCTAAAATGCTTGTCGGGAATTTTTTTTTGGGGTTTAAAAATCCCATTTCGAATTAAATTGTTATTTAACTGAGGGAGGAAATGTGCTTCAACTCTTCAATTTCAACTGCTTCATATGTCTTTATCAGGCCCCAGTTCTCACTTGATCGTTCATATCCCAGAGAGGATGAAAACAATAAATCACACTTAGTGGTAATGCAACCATTATGAATATATTCTTCTTATTGATTTTAAGGGATGCACTTACGCACCTTCATGACATTCTTGCAACAACAACATGATCTTTTTTTATGAATAGGGGAGGAAAATAGGGGAAAATAGCAAAAGACCTCACCTCCAGAGGGAGCTCTCAGTAACAGCTCCCAGGTTGAAGTCGTACAGCTTCGTCAAGATCAGGATCACCTGCAAACAAAAGCAGTAACAGACATATTTAGCCACCTGTCAAGGTCTGCACTAAAAAGCCTGTTTCTTCTCCAGCATGTATTATTATGCGTCTAATGGTGTGGAATGAAGACGACATGTCTGTTACATCCCGTGACTAATCAATTTCAACCTCGTGCAGTTGTGTCATCACGTTGACAAGAGATCGTTGTGTTGTCAGGAGACGTCAGTCAGCGCGGGGGGAAAAAAGCCACGCGGTCTGTCAAGAGTCGTGTCCGTATCTCATGTGGAATGATACTTACATGACAGCGAAATCTGAACATAATTGTTCAGTGAACAATGAGACCAGATGCAGTTAAGTGGCTGCACCACATCAGCCTCTTTTATCCCCCCCCCCCAAACATTAATTCTACCTTCAGAACAGTGACGTAGTTTAGCGACATTAGCCGGAATGTTCATCAAAAAAAAATATGACATCTGTTATCCAGAGAAAATCGAGTCTTAATTTATGCTGTCGGCACATTTCATTCTACTACATTGTAAGAGAAAGCACATTTAAAATGTGATCAAATCGTATTTGTTTAGTGCCAAATCACAACATTATCTGATTGCATAAATATTATAGAGAGAAGGGAAACTTGAAATGGTAAATTACATTTCTCTGACTCAGAGCTAAAACTCACCCTATACCTGCCCAGTACAGAATACCAGGTCCTTTGTGTATAGTGTTGTTGTATATTGTGTATTGTGTCTAGCCTAAGCTGACACATTCCTTCAACATCCGCAGGGAGTTGGCTCCCCCGATACCTACAGTAGACAAAGAGGTGTGAAAACACCGCCTTGAATGGCAGACTCTTTGTCTATTGGAGGAATGCAAAAGGGGAGTTGCATAGCTACGCCCCTGAAAATGTAGATTCCTTGCCTATTGGAGGACTGCAAAATGGGAGTTGCTCAGGTATAAATGTGGAGGGTTCACTTTGCTCTCTGTCTTTTCTCCAGCGAGGATCACTCCCGTGAAGATTGACCTTTTCCTTGCAACGAAAAAAATGAAAAACCGGCAGAAGATCTCTTTTTCATTCTTCACCAGCAGCAGAGAATTTCCACGACAAACTCAAGAATTCACACAATGAGCAAACACTGGGCATCAGTGGAGAGAAAGACATCTCCAACAGAACCAGACTCAAAGATGTGTGGCCATCTGCCTAGACGGGTTGGGGTGAAATGGAAACATGGGCGACAGAAAGGGGTGGGGGGGGGGAGACAAGAGTGCGAGACCAGGAGAAGATATATCACAGTTGTAAGTTGTAGGTTTAGAGATGACAGTTCTGAATTGGTTACGACATGTTTATAGAACTACAATGTACACGCAGCAGCGTTAACCTGATCTATTTTAATCGTAGCATAATACTGATGACAAGTGACCTTTACAGTTACATTTGTAGACTAAAAAAACACACTGTGTTAACCTTCTGTATGGTACTGATGGAGATGATATGGTGTACTTTCATTGTCGCCGTAGTTTGCCCAGAAGTTGGTACAAAGTTAATGTCACTTCTTGTTCTTCTACTTCTTTGTAAAGACTGTAAATGATGCAAATAAACGTGAAAGTTTGTTTTAAATACGCAGTTGAGTTTACGACTGTTTGCAAACGGTTAGCATATGAAGTATTTTTGCCATAGACACTAGCATGAAGCTAACTGAATACAATGTATTCCATGTTCTTGTATGTTTACATCTTGGGATCCTATTTTTTATCTGTCGAGTTAGAGTACAGCAGGGGTAGGACAGGCATGTTTAGCCTGTCTGTATCTTCTCAATGTTTTAGCTCAACTATTTTTTCTGTTCTCGTTTTGTTTTTTAATGACTTAGACACATTTGATCAGTCTCAGCGCCTCTAATCAACACTTTTTAAAAAATTATTTTGGTTGTAAAATGACAATAAAGATATTTCCCTTTCCTTCTCAAATCCATAATTGGAACAAAAGGACATTTAATAATCTTAATAATCTTAGTTTTTTTCAGAAACTTGCCGATATTTTCCATATTTTCACCGTAATATTTCCTCACTCCCTTTCCTCTCTTCCTTCTCCTCACTTATTAACATCTTCATAATATTATAACATATTTTTTTGTTTTCTTGAGCCTTCTTTTGTATTTTTTTATGCTCAAGTGCTTTATGGTATAAAAGGGTAAAGCCCTTTTTTTGGTTCATCCCACACATTTATTTCCTTCCTCTAGTATTTATTTATATAGCACTGTATGCATATGTATTCACGTTTCTTGTCCTCCCTCTAATGTGTGCAATAAGTGAAACAAATAAATAACCATCCGTGTTCTACCGCTTCATTCAACAAACGTTAATCTCACACGCTGCCTTAAGACGCATTAGTTTATATTTTGGGAGACGTCCAGCTCCTGTCGGTTCCAACCGCTCTTGCATGTTGCATGCGAGAAACGGTTTGGACGACGTGTCTCTGAGGGAAGCAGAAATGTGGACCATAAAAAACCTGCCAAGGCACATGGGGCAGAGTGAAATGGTGTGCAAACGCATTATTGTCACTCCAACGGCATTATAAATGACTTCCCGTGGGTATGCTCATAACTCTGTGTAGAAAAAGGACAGGGTATGAAAGAGAGCGTGAGGCAGGGTATGAAAGAGCGGAGAAGAATGATAGACACTAATAATCAAGCGGCAAAAACGCAGCATAATATAATTTTTTTTTTTTTTTTTTTTAAAGCCTGAAAGATAGGTCAGAAGCTCAATTACAGTGAGTTTTACCACATTAACCTTATGGGACCTGACGGAGCGAGTCATTAAACCGAGAAAAAAGCCACACAAGACTTGGAGGAACAAAGACATGCCTCTGAGTCTGCTTTGAAAATGTTAAAAACCCAATTGACCCACAATTTAGCCATCAAACGGCCACGGTGCACGGCTGGGACTATCCGCGTTACAGGTTAATTAACCAATCAAACGGAGAGATAAGCATTTGCATAACTAAATGCGCCGTGTCTGCGAGGTCCAACGCTGGAGTCTGAATCAATTTGGAGCTTCAGACCTAGTTAAATGGCTGTGATGTCGGGGCCTAATTGCCTGTTCTGAAAAATAGATACGAGAAAAAAAAGACCTCTGCCAAACTGTTGATCGTTTGTCTCCTCGGTTCTCTCTCCTCCTCATCACAACAATGGCTTGAGACGCTCTAAATACTTGAGGGCAAATTGAACGCGCGATCGATTTTATCAGCAGCTCGCTTCAAACCAAAAGCCGTTCAAATATAGCGCAGCAAAATAGCAGTGTGAATAAGACAGCCTTCCGTTTAATGGGTCTCAATCACTAAAAGAGACGCTAAGAAATGTCAGATAAAGATGCGAAATAACCTGTAAATAAATAGCCCCGAACGGTAAAATTGCTTCTCAGCAGCATCTGAGCTGTATTTGCCACTTGGGGGGGGAAGTGTTGTTTTTTTTTTTTCTCTTAGCTGTCAATGTGTTTGCTCATTTGGCTCATTAACAAAAGCTGACCCAGTGAATTGGGTCAGTGAGGATCTACCTCAGGGACCGACACACTAGTTAAGCAGATGACTGTTTGGATGATTTGTCCCTAAGTGGATACGTCAAGAGTACGTCTCCCCAAAAAAAAAGCCAACGTCTTCAACAATATTGATGCGCATCCGTGGCTCGAGTCAACGGGGAGACGACTAATATACATGCAAACGCTGAGAGAGAGAGAGAGAGAGAGGGAGAGCACACACACGACGAGAGCCACACAAATGAAGCGGCATTAAAGCGAATTCTTGGAGTTTATGGCCGAAGTCTTGCGTTTATGTAAATGCAACAAAACAACAAACACAAAATGGCTCCCAGAATTATTTCGAGCCTCGGAGGTAAATACAATTCTCCGTGCACATCATCGCTCACTTGCATACATGAAATTAAGTAAGGACCCTGGAAGGCCAAATGCAGTGCATTTATTCATGTTTATGTTTTATTGATGTGAGCAAAGAGAGCTTTTGCCCCGGGAAAGTCAACCAATCATTTCTCAGATTGGCTCTCACCCTCGGAGGAGTTGGGTTTAGTCATCCTTTTATCCCAACACTCTATTCTCGTCTCTTTCTTTGCCTTTTTCCTACCCTCTTGCTTCCTTTTTTTATTTTATTTTTTAAGTTTCTCTCTTTTTAAATCAGGCCACAGAGAAGGTGTTAAAATAATCACAATTAGGAGTTGTTTGGGGAGATATTGACTCCTTCAAATGGCTGGATGAGCAGCCTCCATGGCAACACAGCTGTTACCTCGTCCACATAGAGCTGCCACTGATGATTCTTTTCATAATTGATTGATGTTTATGTCGGTTATTTTTATCGATTTCACGATCTAACGTTGAAAAAATGTTTGTCAAACCTGGAAATTACGCCGTTTTCTCAGACATCTTTTTTGTAAAATGAAGAATTTAAGACGCTGAAAAATAGAGAACCAAACCACAATGAATTGACTAATTCCCAGTCACTTTTACAGTGTATTTTTTTCTTTCCTTTCTTTTTTGTGAAATGCTAAAATATGACAAGTGCTTCACTGGGACATGAGAGGCACCTCAAAACCGTGTTGGCGCACAGAAGATTTTTGCAATTTAGCTCTGAATCACCAGTGTCAGAAGTGTAATTTGGCTGTTAAATAAACTGAAATAGACTGTTGCCGTGCCTCCACGCAGGTTTTTTGTTTTTTTTTTCGTTATACACTTCAAATGAAACCTGTTGCTTCTTCAGCCCCGCGGTAAAACACCATTAGGACAACCACCTCACAAATATTATTTCTGTCTAATTGGGTAGACCTCAGGATTGCTGTTTCTTTTCTGCTCGGGAGGAACACGACGCCGTGAGAAAGCAAACGAAGACGAGAAATGCAGCCACTTTCATGTGGATCTGCCACTGTTTTTGAACCTTACCGGAGGGGGGGAGGAGGGTGAGGGGGAGGGAGCAAGTGAAGGATCTAAATTAATTTCCGAGGGACCAACAAAGTTGAAAACAGTGAATGATGTGAGGACTCCGAGTGGAGCGTCGACACACATGCTCCGCTTTATTTACCTTTAGCATCCGCTGAAAAGTTCAACCTGCTACACACCGACGCACATTTACATCCTCATGAATACACATAAGCGTTTGTGTTACTGCGCTGTAGAGTAAAGACATCCATACAAAGAGAGAGGTCCCATCCCCCCCCCACCCCGGGGACTGAGACGTGTCAGTTCACCGTCCTCGGAGACGAAACATCACAACTTCAAAATGTTGGACAACACGCTGGAATTTGTCAACACTAATTAAACAATTTCTCCAACGCAGGCTTTTATCGTGAGACACATCTTTTCTGTCAGCTGTCTGGAGGTGAATTGTTTTTTTTCTTG
This sequence comes from Microchirus variegatus, assembly GCF_963457635.1. Lineage (NCBI taxonomy): Eukaryota > Metazoa > Chordata > Actinopteri > Pleuronectiformes > Soleidae > Microchirus > Microchirus variegatus. Next base: position 20,161,869 of record NC_139812.1, on the reverse strand, counting down.
GACCTTATTCGATTTGATAGTAAAATCTTGTATCAAATCCATCAAGGGGATACATTAAAAACAGTTGTTTTATTACCAGAAAGTCAGTCTATAACACGGAAAAGAAAACTAACACAATGTGTCTATTTGTTGAAATATGTTCAAAGTGGCCAACAAAAAGTCCCAAAACAACTTCTTAAATACTAATAACTCTTACAGTACTAAGCCATAACCTCAGTATCAATCAGGCTACACAGTCTTGCAGTAAAAACAACAGTGACTGGTAATAATGAAGCTAATAACTCTTAACACACTGTGCATTCCTCCAATAGACAAAGAGTCTGTCATTCAAGGCAGTGTTTTCACACCTCTTTTTTTCTACTGTAGGTATCGGGGAGCCGACTCCCTGCAGAACACACAAATGAGCTTCTATACAAAAAGACAACATGTATTTTCAGCACAATAAACCATAGTAAACTTTCCATATACAGTGTTTCACAAATTTATTAGACCACCTGTCGTAAAAATGAGAAAACAAAACAAAACATTTTATTTGTTATTTATTCTGCAAATATACCCAAATTTGAGTCAGAAATTAATCCGGCATAACATTCAACCACCAAAACAATTTTTTCTGTTCAGGAACACAAGTAAATAACGATAATTTGACATCATATAGAAGAAAATATTACCATTCTTCACCATTTACTATTATATTTTAGAATTAAAATATCATTTTGGGTTTAATATCTTCTACAAACTGGTGTATTAACCATTACAGAAACATAAAAAATGACTTTGATAATTACCAAATGCTGTTAATTTTGGGAATCTGTGGATATGGGTGGTGGTCTAATCAATTTGTTAAACACTGTGTGTACAGTATGAACACATAATTCCGTGTTCATCAAGTAAAACACCCTAAAAAAAAAAAATGATATTATCAATACTTAATCATATGCAACGATAAATTAAATGGGTCTGATCCACGCTCACATCACAGAGCTGGTTTAATGTGAGAGAGTTGACCTACAAGGTGCAGGATTCTGTGTTTTGATTCAAACCAAATGTCAAATAGTGAACCTTGCGGCATTAATGAGACATTAATGAGGACGATAAAGGTGGTCAGCGCCAGGAGGGAATACACGCCAACATGATTTCCAGCTCCTTCTTTTTTTGCAGTCACCGACAAGTTTGATTGGCACATGACCAGCAGGTCTTTAAATGTTTCGTATAAATGTTTAAAAAAAGGATTAAAAAGAACCACCGATGCATCACAGGACTCAGCGTGGTAAAAAAATCTAATCCAAGTCTGTGAGAATTCTGGTCACCCCCCAACCAATCGGGGACCAGGGAGAAGTGAGAGGGTTTTAATGCCAAGACAATGGCAGAGATCACAGACAGCAACAATACATTAATAGAATAGTGGTCAACCTTTAACCCCTTCAACACCTAAGCCTCAAAATTTCAGTCAAAATTGACTTTTTTTGCTTATTTTAACCAAACTATTTCAACCATATTTACAATTTACTGCATGTTACAATAGTGCATTAACAATTTCATTTAGAAAAACATTGCAGTTGTACACATTTTGCATGTTAAATTTGAAATTTGAACAGTATAGAACATTAAAATAACATTTATTTGAGTCTGGAAACTTATGTACAGGCAGTTTTTCCAACTCTCCCCTCGACAGAAGACAAAGACGCTTATTCTCCGGCTTCCTCCAACAGCGCGAGTGAAACTACCGTAATAACCACACGTTGGCTTTGACGTGCAACTTCTCAGATTTCAGAAACCGTCGGAATTTTTCCCGATAGCACAAGCCGTCGCATCGATCCGCTAATGCGGAGTGATTCACCTCCGATAATACTTAACTCTGTATACCAATGAAACCTAATGTATCCTTAATCTGATAAGCAATACTATCAGACCTGACTGAGGGAGCATTTGTGTTTATACAGCAGCAGCACAGATTTAAGAAGCATTTACTTCCTCAAACTGCTATGAGCCTGCAAACAAATGTTGTTGTGGTTAGTGTAGCTACACAACTTCATAACCAAGGTTGGCTTTACGACGGTGACATTAGTCTCCCCGGATTCGATTAACCTTGAAAAGAAAATGTCATAACCTTCAGTTTGAAGAGCGCGCGCTCCTGAAAAAATCGCCGTTTGAAGTCAGCCCTAATGCTTTACCATGCCCAGCTACATCAGCAAGTATCAGAACTGGCCTCTGTCGCTGCACTGACGCGGAAAACAGAGGAGTGCGACAGTAAGTAGTAGGAAATGGGACCGAGCCAAAGTCGCGTGGCGTAAATTGCGCAGCCGTCTGGCAGCTTTGAAAGTCGCGGAGCGTGAACTTGTCTCAAAACTGCACCAAAGGCAAAAATCTAACGTCAAAGATCAAAGTGACATTGCTGCATATATTCAGCTGACGTGCGTCTCGAGGAGAACAAAAAAAAAAAGTGGTTTGAAAATGGACTTGGACCAAGCGGGGAAGAGCCAGGGAGCGACAAAATAGAGCAACTCCATGGAGGCTCCCTAATGCATAGTGGTGATTATCACACACCGAAAAAAAACCTGGCATATCAATTTGAGAGCTGAGACCTCCCCCCTGTTCACTTCACTTCACTGCGTTTCACCAGCACACAGATGCAATCATGTGCACGCAAAAATAAAAACCTGCTTCATTTGTTGTGAAGCTCATTACGTTCTCGACTTCATTAAGAGACGGAAGACAGGAGCCGAGGATAAATGAGTCATTGGAGAGATTTGACACTAGCGCTATTTTTCTTTAAAGCTCCCATAGAGTGGTCCTGTTGCACATATATGTTAGTTATGGAGGTTTACTTACATACGTTAACTTGTTTTTATGGTCAAAAACCTCCTAGTTGCTGTAAACGAGCCGATAGAAATCTGTCTTTTCTGACACTCTCCTTAACCGCGATATTTCAGATATTTTCTCAACTCTCACCCCCAGAAAAACGGAGTGTGTTGTGATTGACCAGCCAGAGTGGAGCCTTCCTAACTGTCTTGTGATTGGCCAATACCCGGAAGTGACATATTTAGCACACCCGCTCTCAGAAGCGCAGCTCCCCCCTCTGGAACGGTGGATGCACTGCTCCTCATTATCAAAACATTGTTTTAACAGTGTTTAAAAATAGCTTCTTCACGACTCCCCGCCGCAGTCCCTTTTATGACTTTGACCCGGAGTCAGAAGACACTGTCGCTCGTGAAACACCTCCACAACGGACGTTATTCTTCATCTGCGGTTGCAATGTACACAACCGGATGTGCCCGGACTAGTGCCCGGAGCAGGACGATCTGTTGTTCCGGAGAACCGCTGTTTACGTAACTATAACGGGATTTTCAGAGATCTCGCTGTGCCCGAGATTACAATAAAACACAGCGTTCTCAGCAGTGGCTGAACTGTTTGTTTTGAACCGTCAGGGCTTCTTAAACAAGGTAATGACTCAGATACACACTAAAAAAACAGCATTAATTGGAACTTCCGGTCTAGGTCCGCTTTAAATCCTTATGTCTCTGAACATTTCAAACTCAAAATACCACCACATCTCCACAAACTGAGCCAGAAATGTATACGCCAGGACGAAATAAAGGCAAGACTCTAACTGTGCCGGTGTAGACGTCGGGGGGGGGGGCAAATGATTCATCACGACGCCACAACACTTAAGATATGAATTGTAACTCGGATTAAGGAGTAAAAGATATTCATGCATCCATTAGCAATTATCTGATGCAAACACCTGCAGAGGAAAAGAAATACAGCGTTAGCCGCACATTTGCATAAATTACTTAAAGGCTCGACAAGGCGGCGAAGGCCGGAATCAAGACGCTCCGATGCGAGTGGGCGGCGGGAATACATACATAAATAAATAAATAAATAAATAAATGAACGCACAAAACACGACAACTTGATTGTGGCTGCGGCGAGGACGTCTACAAAGTGGAGCACTTAGCGGGGAAGACGAACGTCTTCTGAAGAGGAACGAAGGCGGTCAAGGCGCTCTCTGTGGACCAAATTGATTGTTTGTACTTTTGTGGGTGAAAACATGCTCCGGGGGGATGCTGCCGCTCATCCACTAAAGCTAAAGGTCCCCCCCCCCCCCATCCTCCTCCTCCGCTTCGCCCGCTCCCCCCGTGCATTAGTCTGCTGTCTACATGTTTGCTCGTCCTCCCGACTCCCGAGCCTTGGTCATATAACCCCCCCACCCCACCCCTCCGATGCTCTGAGCTTGAGAGGTTTCGCCGATCAATTCCATCCATTAAAGGAAGGCAAATTAATGAAATGGGCTGAATATAAAAGGGTTTCACTTCAAATCCCCGCTGCCATTGTGAGGAGACATTTGCGGGCATGTGACGTCTGCTGACAACAATGCACAATAAAATGTGGTGTTTGTCATTATCGGAGTACACAAAAAATATAAAGGACAGGGACTTTTTATAAAGAAAGGTTGGGGGGCGTTTATAGGTCACATATTCAGGCTTTACAATATATGTTATTTTCCGGTCTTCTTATGTGTTGTTGAGTCAAAGTTTTACCCTGTGTACCTTTTTTTTTTACCTGTTATAAGGGTTTTTGTCTAAGGACAGAGGATGTTACCAGCCCTGTGAAGTCCTGTGGACTATATAAATAGAATTTGATTGAAGTTAAGATTAATTTTATAGTGCATGTTTAGTAGTGTTATAAAGTAGCAATAATTGTGCAGAAGTCACAAAAAAAGAGCACTTTTTGTTCATAAAAATGAGCCAAGTGAACTTTGAACTCTGGTGTGTTTCCAAATTTCACAAATTTCACAAATCAGTTATTTTATTTATTTTTTTAATATTGAGTACTTTTTGCTCAATTGTGTTTATACAGTTGCTGAAAATTACTTTTTTTTTTTTTTTTTATCAGATTGTTGTTTGTTGTTTTGTCCACAAACCAAAAAGATGATTTATTTGTTATCTGGAGCAAAGAAATCAGAAAAAATTCCCATTTAAGAAGCTGAAAAATCAGAAAAACATATTTTAATTGTTGGAAAAACACTCAAACCATTTAAACAATTATCAAAAAAAGTTTATCGTTGCAGCCATAAAGAGAAATTTTGAAGGGGCAGCTGCAGTGTTGTACCTATGTGTGACATTTTCACGTATTTATGTTGGTAGGTCTTACTTTACGTATGTTGAAATAATTGGAGACAGTCTAAAAAAAGGCAAAAGAAGTCACAAAAACTGAGCATTTTCCATTTCTTTTTATTCATAAAAATGAGCCAAGTGAACTTTGAACTGTGGCGTGATTCCAAATTTCACAAATTCAATCAATTTTTTCTTTAATTTTCAGTACTTTTTGCTCAATTGTGTTTATACAGTTGGTGAAAATTACTTTTTTTTCATCAGATTGCCTCGGATGTGCTGAAAAAAAATTATATAAGACACTGGATATTGCACATTGTTTTATAACCTCTGTATATAATCTACGTTTAAACATAGTAATGGGGAAAAGCAGCCAACATGCTCTGCTTTCTAAGGGTTAAATTGGAGTGCGTACAGAAATGTGTGTTTTGATGTTTGTCCTACGCTTTGAACAAAAAAGCGGAAAAACAACACTCAAGGACGGATTTGGTGGCAATTTTTTGTCAGAAGCCATTTAACTGATCTGACACATTTGACAGAGCTTTATTCACATAGCTTGCGATTGTAAAAATTAATTTGCTGCATCGTAAGTCGCGTGGAGAACAAAAAAAAAAAAAGAATACAACATTAGCATTTTACTTTCACATCCTCAGTTTGCTGAGAGGATGTAGGTACGACAGCATGACTGCATTATTTTTTTAGTTTTTTTCTTATGTTTCTTATGTTTTTTTTCTTATGCAATCCTGTGATTAATTAAAGCCATTGGGACATAAAGGACATAAAGTTCTTATCAAGTTGGGAATGCCGGAGAACATTTAGCAGTGTAACACCATTTCCACTTCTCTTCCAGTCCCTTCACACAACACTCTTTGGCTCTTAACGGCTCAGCTTCTGCTTAAGGGAACGTCTGAGGTGGAGCCAAAGGCTTGAGTGAGTCCAAATTGAGATTTGGAAGAGAAGTCCTTCACCTCAGACCCAGTTCTCTGCCAAAAGTGCTTCGGACTGAGAGCATTTCCTTGTGTCACTTATTTGCTTTATTTCCACTCTTAAACAGGCAGATAGTGGCTAGTCTTTAAGTTTTCGCTTGTCAGTAATATTAAAGTATAACTTAATTGTTGAGTATAATTTCATTATCGATTACTTGACGAGTGGTTTGGTCCATAAAAAAGTTGAACAATGTTGCAGTGTTTACCCAACATGAAAATTACGATGTTCTCTAATGTGTTGTTTCGTCCACAAAACGGAAAATAAGATTTATTTGTTATCTGGAGCAAAGAAATCACAAAATATTCACATTTAAGAAGCTGAAAAATCAGAAAAAAACATATTTAAATTTTTAGGAAAAACACTCAAACCATTTAATCAATTATCAAAAAGGTTCATTGTTGCAGCCATAAAGAGAGGATTTCTACATCTACAGTCGTGTACCTATTTGTGGCATTTTCACGTATTACTGTTGGTAGGTCTTACTTTTACGTATGTTGAAATAATTGGAGACATTTAAAATAAAAGGAAAGAAAATCTGGTTCTAGTCCTCAAAGTCCAGGAATGTAAGAACTGCAGGACCACTTTGTGTTTTCTGCTGCTGCTAATAATGTAAATATGTCAGTAAACGTGTACTCTGATGTTTTCCTGTTCAATTCCCTTCGAGTTTCCTGAGTAAATCACGTCAGCTGTTTGGTTCATGTAATTACACGTTCATTAGAAAAATCACGACACACGAATGAATATCGTGACATTTTGTGCTTATTTTTGCTTCCTTGCTTGAAATCCTTAATGACGAGTACATTAATAACAGAGACCGACTGATCCGCATGTATGAAATGTGATGTTTAACATCTAACCCGTGCGCACTGAACCATCTCTACTTATTCTTACACCGTCAACTACAAAAACGTCTGATGAGATTATTATTTTTTTTTCATCTACCTACCAACAACAAACAACAAAGCAGCCGTGGCAAAGGAAAGCAGAAATAGTGAAAGACGCTTATTTAAACTTTGCGAAACAACACAGTTTAACTGCGAGAGTCACAAAGCACAGCGTGGAATCGGGGAATTAAAAGATTCTGGCTCCGGCTTTAGACAGTGAGTGAAATGGAGGACGAAGTAAAGCTGGGGCACAATTAGATGTTTCTGTTGTTTGTTTTTTTTTTGGAGAACTGAACGCGGTGAAAAGAGATAACAAAATCAGGACTTTTTTGTTGATGCCAATTAATACTGTGCACTTTAGTACAATCAACAAACGATGTGTGTAGCGTCTGTCACGTCTTACGTCTGATTAATATTTTCCTAATTTCAGGCAACGCTGACGTTTTTCTTTTTTTGTTTTTTTTAGTTCTGAGTATTCTGGGTTTGTTTTTCATGTGTCATTTTTGTATTTAGGGCTTTTCCATCATCTCCATTGATTACACAGTGTGTGTTCGTATTCATAATGCATGTGAGCACTCTGAATAAAACAATGCAAATCCTGTCACTGCAAACCACCGAGAGGAACCAAAGCATGTTTTTGATACCAATGCTAACGTAACAACCTGGAATTCCTACTGATACCAATATCAGTCCTGTGCTTCATTTTACTTTAAAACTCCCATAGAGTGGTCCTATCGCACATATATGTGAGTTATGGAGCTTTATTTACATACATCAACTTGTTTTTATGGTCAAAAACCTCCTAGTTGCTGCAAATGAGCCGAGAGAAATCTCTCCTCACCGAAGCTCTCGTCAGCCGCGCTGTTTCAGACTGAAATCTCACCCTCAGAAGACATAACTGTGTTGTGATTGGCCAGCCAACGAGAGCTTTCCCAACTGTCTTGTGATTGGCCAATACCTGGAAGTGACGTAATTAGCACACCCGCTCTCAGAAGCGCAGCTCCCCCCTCTGGAACGGCGGATGCACTGCTACTCATTATCAAAACATTGTTTTAACAATGTTTAAAAATAGCTTCTTCACGACTCCCCCCCGCAGTCCCTTTTATGACTTTGACCCGGAGTCTGACCCAGAGTCAGAAGACACTGTCGCTCGTGAAACACCTCCACAACGGACGTTATTCTTCTTCTGCGGTTCAACGTACGCAACCAGATGTGACTAGTGCCCGGAGCAGGAGGATTTGCCGTTCGGGAGACTGGAGATTCCAGGCTTTTTCAGAGTGCTTGCAGAGCCCAAGAATACAATAAAACTCAGCGTTCTCAGCAGTGGCTGAACTGTTTGTTTCCAAACTTTAGGGCTTCATAAACGAGGTGATGGCCCGGATGCACACCAAAAACAGCACTAATTGGAACTTTCGGTGTATGGGAGCTTTAAACAATTTAGCTGTTAATGAGGCCTTGTTTAGACTGCAGCCCAAATGTGAATTTTAAGCATATCTTGATTTTATCTCGCAGCTAATGTTTTCAAATGGTCAAACGTTTCGTTTGGTCAGGTTAAGATTTCGAAGTATCTTCTACGTTACTTATAGCGTGACTCGAATGGCGACAACAATGGCGTAGATACAGAAAGATGGAAGTTTAATTGGAGGCCCGTTAAGCGATAGCATGAAAGACAACAACAGACCGTGGTCGGTTAGATGTAGGGATTCATCTGTTCTAAAGAAATGAGAATGCACATACAGAAATAAATCCATATATCAAGATATATAATGCCGTTTCAGAGAATGTGGCTTCAAAACCAGCGGAAATGAAAACACCTCAAAACCAAGTACAAAGAAATCCAGGATGGGAATAATAATAATTATTTTGTTTAGACTAATCGTTTTCCTGGCCTCTAACTATAAAAAGACTTAGACTAAACAATGTCCATATGGACACACGCAGAGCTGGATCTGATCACTTGCAATATGTAATGTGAACAGTTGGTCAGGAAGTGGTGGAAACATCTCTCTTTTGCTTAATAATCCACTTTGCCTGTATCCATCCGTGCACCGCAGATCTGATGTGTTCTATCATATCGCAGCAGCTTCCTGTTACCGTTGTTACTGTGCTATGACAGTCGTGTTTGCCACTCTAAGCCCCTAAGTATTTATCTTCTTAGAATAACTCCTGACTTTAAATATTATCTTATCTACGATCGACTGTTTTGTCAGGAAGCAGGCGCACTTGTTTTTTTCCGCCATGGATCAAGCGGCGACACGTGTCACAACACTGGTGTATTCACACAAAATGTATGCATTGTGTCAAAAGCTCAACAACAAATAGGCAGATCTGATAGTTGTTGCTGGAGGTAGCTGTTAACAGAGACGTGTTAAGTCATGGCTAAATATGTAGCAGGAGTTTTTAATAGCTCTAAAGAGATGATGATGATGATGATGATGATGATGTGCTATGTCCACTGTGTTCTAGTGCACTTTTTCCAACAAAAAAACAGGGAAACGTATGGAGCCCTCGAAGTGACATGAGAAAAAAAAAACTGAATTGAAAAATTGAAATCTCGAGTTTCAAAGTCGAGATCTTGAGTTTCCCAAAAAAAAATATATTTTTTTTTTTCATGTCACTTCGGGTGGTCTGTAGAAACAAACTTGTCCGAGAGCTCACTTTGTGTTGTGGATTGTTTGCCTGATGTTAATTGTGATTTAACTGGCAACACTTGACGACGCCTCCCACCACATTATGTGTGAATCTAACGTTACGGTTTAAGGATGATTACTTTTCGCTCAATTTTTACCCAATTCTGTAATCATGACAGTGTTGTTTCATGTAAAAAAAAAAAAAAATGTGTCAAACGTCACATGGTTGGCTTTATATTGGCAGTAATGAAAGTAAAGTACAAAGCCAAACACGTCCCTAATTTGAATAGCAATCGTATAATTTTGTTTCCAATCAGGACAAATGCATGAATGTGTTTACACCTATAACCTAATCACAGCTATAGTGTGCGTCTACCTCACTGCGACACTTATTAGACTAATTAATCACATGCATGCTTGTCAAATATGATTTGGCGCGCTCTTTATCACCTTGATTAAGTGTGTGTATATGTGTGTGAGTGAGAGAGAGAAAAAAATATCCATTAAAAAAACATTGTCAGATAAAAAAAAACAATCTGCGTCCAAAGTTTTAGCTGTTTTCAGGAGTCACCGCTGTCCATACTAATACGTCTGAATAAAAAACAAAGATTTTGCATTTAAAAAAAAGAAGTAAAAACAAGGATTTCCAGTCACAGCTGATACAATTCCACAAAGTGAGTGCAGGTGACTGCAGCATCGCTTCTAAGGGTCTCTCTTTTTCTTTTTTCTCTCTTTTTGCTGGTCCAAACTAAAATGCAGCCCCAGAGTTTTCAAAAAAAAACTGAAACCTCAGCATTTTCAAACTTTACTGTATGTGTGGCTCTAAAACACCGGGGTAACGTGGATGACAGGGGGGCGTCCACAGAGGAATTTCTGCATTTTTAAACAAAAACACAGCCGTTTGGCTGTAACCAGAGACAAAGCAATAAAGAGATAAAGAAGCAGAGAAGTAGAGGTGGGAGATCTTAGGCAGACAAAAAGCGAAAAAAAGGATTCAAGAAAAGACTCTGCTTTAACAGTCAACTGATGGCAGACCTTTATTTGCTGCTTAAAATGCACTTTGTGAAGCAAAACTACAGTCTAAGTGGCGAGGAAGTGCTCAGCGCCCGTAATGATGT